>NC_133324.1:976433975-976538320 GCF_042186555.1 Aquarana catesbeiana | reverse complement strand
TACGAGCTGAGGTAACAGCTATAAAGGAACAGTTTTTAATGTAAGTAACTTAACTGACATACTTTCCAGAGGTTCAAACGGAAATTCTACCAGAGTTTGAAGTACTAGGGACAGATCCCACGTTGGACAACTTCTCACTACTACTGGTCTGGCCCTAGAGATAGATTTGAAAAATCTGGCTATAGTGGGATTTTCCAGAGAGAAAACTGGAGGAACACACTAATAGCTGCCGCCTGTACCTTTAAGGTACTAACAGAAAGACCTTTGTCGACACCCTCTTGGAAAAATTCCCAAATAGACGGAATATCATGAGTTAATCTATCATTTTCAGGGAAAACCATGAGTTAAACCTCTTCCAAACTTTGGAATATATGGCTCTAGTAACCGGCTTCCTGCAATTAACGAGAGTCCTGACTACTTTGTCAGAGAACCCTTGGGCACTCAGTATCTTTTCTTCAGATACCAGGCCGTCAAGTTTAAGGAAAACCACCTGAGGGTGTGATACTGGGACCCTGCAATAATAGGTCTTCCCTTTTCGGAGACTCCACGGAGGCTCTGAAACCAGAGACTGTAGCAGGGAAAACCATGGCCTCTTGGGCCAAAACGGGGCAGTTAGAATCAGATCTGTCTCTTCCAGCCGAAACTTCCAGAGGACTTCTGGAATCAGCCTGATTGGCGGAAAGGCATAACATAGGCCTGGAGGCCACGGGTTTGCCAGAGCATCGATCCAAAGCTTGGTCTGCCGGGTTCATGAAAAGAATCTCAGTCTTGCGGTTGTTTCGGTTTGCGAACAAATCCGCTACCGGATAACCCCATCTCTTGGTGAGGTCTGCAAAGACTTCGGGATGAAGGGACCCAGTTGTCTCGGTCCTATCCTGTGACGGCTGAGATAATCTGCCAGGCAATTGTTTGCCCTTCAGGTGTACAGCAGAAATAGGAGGCTAGATTCCCCTCTGCCCATGAAAGGATCTCCTGGGCAATGGACTGAAGCCTCCGGCTTCTCGTGCCTCCCTGCTTGTTGATATACGCAACTGTCGCTATATTGTCTGACAAGATTTGGAGGTTGTGACCCCTGATCTCCATCTGAAAAGACTGGAGGGCTCTCTGGACTGCAAGCAGCTCTTTGATTGGATGAGGCCCTTGCCTCCTCTGGGGGACCACTCTCCTTGTGCTACTGCATTGCTGAAGTGGGGCCCCCATCCCCAGGAACTCGCATCCGTGGTAATCCTTCGGGAAATGGGAAAGGACCATGGGAGACCTCCTGCTAGGTGCTGACCAGCCTCTCCACCACCACAGGCTTCTTTTTATCCTGTCGGGAAGCCAGATCCTTGACTCCAGGGACCTTACGTCCCCGTCCCAGTTTTAAAAGAAACCTTTGTAACGGACGCTGACGGAGTCTCGCCCATGGTACTGCGGGAAAACATGAGGTCATAAGACCCACTGCCCTCGACACCTGTCTCAGAGAGACCGACTGGTTGGTCTGCAATGCTGACATAGTCTGGAACACTTTGGTAATCTTCTCCTGAGGAAGAAAAACTTTGGTTCACTGAGCAAAAATCGTAACCAAGATGTTACTTTCTTGGCCGGAATCAAGGACGATTTTTCTTTGTTTATTAGCCAGCCTAGGGACTGTAAGAAGTCCTGTACAGCCTGGAGATCCTCCAACAGCCTTTGTATAATTTTGCCACTATCAGGAAGTCATCTAAGTAAGGGATAACCATTATTGCCTTTAATCTTAGTGGAGCCAGCGCTTCCCCCAACACCTTCGTAAAGATGCGTGGGGCTGAGGAAAGACCGAAGGGGAGGGCCTGAAATTGAAAATGTCGGGTCCCATACCCGTCTTCACTGCCAATCTCAAAAACTTTTGGAAGGCTGGATGGATAGGGATGTGAAGATAAGCATCCCTTAAGTCCACGTGGCCATAAAGCAGTTTGGGTATAGTAGGTTTTTGATTGTAAAAACCGTCTCCATACTGGAAATGCTTGTATCTGATGGACTTGTTTAAGGTCCGGAGATTCAGGATAAGTCGAAACTTTTCTGCCGGCTTTCTGACCACAAATACATGGAATAGAATCCCTTGCCCTGCTCCAATCGAGGAACAGGAATCAGGACTTTTTGATCTAATAAGTCTCCCGATCTGGAGACCCAGAGCCCTCGCTTTCTCCCGATCTTGTGGAGGAAATGTGACCAACAAATGTTCTGGTGTTTGGTGAACAAACTCCAGCCTGTACCGTTGGTCACTAGGTCCAGGACGAAGGGGCTCAGAGTGACTCCTGCCCACTGTGGGATGAAGGCCCTCAATCTCCCCTCCCACCGGAGAACACAAGTCACTGTGGCTTGGCGGGCTATTGAGGAGGGTTAAACAGCACTCCCCTTTCCCCTCTGCCTTTGTGGCCCAGTCCAATGCTTTTTCGGCCTGCTGTCCTTTTCTCTAGGACTCTGTTGCCTGCTTTGGCCACGAAAAAAATTTTCTGGCTGTCCTGAACTCTGGAAAAGCCTTTTTCTTATCAGCCGTGCGTTCCAGTGCCTCCTGTAGACCTGGGCCAAATAAATGAATGATCGCCAGTTAAAGGAAGGCCACAAAGGCGCAACTTGGAGGCCGAGTCCCCTGACCAGGTCTTAAGCCAAAGGCTTCTCCTGGCCGAGTTCACTAGAGCCGAAGTCCTGGCTGACATTCTTACCGACTCAGCGGAAGAATCTGCCAAAAAACCCACTGCCTGAAATAGGAGAGGAAGAGACTTTAAAATTTGCTCTCTGGGAGGTACCTGCTGACAGATGTGACTGAATCTGAGTCAACCAAACCTCCAGATTTCTGGCCACACAAGTGGAAGCCAGAGCTGGTTTCAGGTTTCCAACTGCTGAGTCCCAGGCTCTGTGGAGAAGGATATCCCCCCTCTTGCCCATCGGATCCTTAAGCGTACCCATATCATCGAACGCCGGGTCTGAGTTTTTTGAAACCTTTGAAAGGTGCGTCTAACTTGGGATTCTTATTCCATGGCTGCGCAGTATCCTCATCAAAAGGAAACCTCCTTTTTAGGTTACTAGGGAAGAATGGAATGGGATAATCCTGACAAAACCAGTTTAATAGTATCAACCAAAGAACTTTGAACTGGAAACACTCTTGATTTTCTCTTATGCAATCCTTTATACATAAGATAATGTTTGGATAACTGAACCTCTTCCTCTTTTAATTCAAGGGTAGGGATGAGCTTCGAGTTCGAGTCGAACTCATGTTCGACTCGAACATTGGCTGTTCGCAAGTTCACCGAACAGCGAACAATTTGGGGTGTTCGTGGCAAATTCGAATGCCGCGGAACACCCTTTAAAAGTCTATGGGAGAAATCAAAAGTGCTAATTTTAAAGGCCAATATGCAAGTTATTGTCATAAAAAGTGTTTGGGGACCTGGGTCCTGCCCCAGGGGACATGGATCAATGCAAAAAAAAGTTTTAAAAACGGCCGTTTTTTCAGGAGCAGTGATTTTAATAATGCTTAAAGTCAATCAATAAAAGTGTAATATCCCTTTAAATTTCGTACCTGGGGGGTGTCTATAGTGTGTCTGTAAAGGGGCGCATGTTTCCTGTGTTTAGAACAGTCTGACAGCAAAATGACATTTTGAAGGAAAAAACTCATTTAAAAACTACCCGCGGCTATTGCATTGCCGACAATACACATAGAAGTTCATTGATAAAAACGGCATGGGAATTCCCCAAAGGGGAACCCCGAACCAAAATTAAAAAAAAAAAAAAAAAGACGTGGGAGTCCCCCTAAATTCCATACCAGGCCCTTCAGGTCTGGTATGGATATTAAGGGGAACCCCGGCCAAAATAAAAAAAAAACGGCGTGGGGTCCCCCCAAAAATCCATACCAGACCCTTATCCGAGCACGCAACCTGGCAGGCCGCAGGAAAAGAGGGGGGGACGAGAGTGCGGCCCCCCCTCCCTCCTGAACCGTACCAGGCCACATGCCCTCAACATTGGGAGGGTGCTTTGGGGTAGCCCCCCAAAACACCTTGTCCCCATGTTGATGAGGACAAGGGCCTCATCCCCACAACCCTGGCCGGTGGTTGTGGGGGTCTGCGGGCGGGGGGCTTATCGGAATCTGGAAGCCCCCTTTAACAAGGTGACCCCCAGATCCCGGCCCCCCCCCGTGTGAAATGGTAAGGGGGTACATAAGTACCCCTACCATTTCACGAAAAAAGTGTCAAAAATGTTAAAAATGACAAGAGACAGTTTTTGACAATTCCTTTATTTAAATGCTTCTTCTTTCTTCTATCTTCCTTCATCTTCTGGTTCTTCCTCCGGCGTTCTCGTCCAGCATCTCCTCCGCGGCGTCTTCTATCTTCTCCTCGGGCCGCTCCGCACCCATGGCATAGGGGGGAGGCTCCCGCTCTTCTCTTCTTCTTTTCTTCTCTTCTGTTCTTCTTCATTTTCTTCTCCGGGCCGCTCCGCAATCCATGCTGGCATGGAGGGAGGCTCCCGCTGTGTGACGGCGCTCCTCGTCTGACAGTTCTTAAATAACGGGGGTGGGGCCACCCGGTGACCCCGCCCCCCTCTGACGCACGGTGACTTGACGGGACTTCCCTGTGGCATTCCCCGTGACGTCACAGGGAAGTCCCGTCAAGTCACCGTGCGTCAGAGGGGGGCGGGGTTCACCGGGTGGCCCCGCCCACCCGGTTATTTAAGAACTGTCAGACGAGGAGCGCCGTCACACAGCGGGAGCCTCCCTCCATGCCAGCATGGATTGCGGAGCGGCCCGGAGAAGAAAATGAAGAAGAACAGAAGAGAAGAAAAGAAGAAGAGAAGAGCGGGAGCCTCCCCCCCATGCCATGGGTGCGGAGCGGCCCGAGGAGAAGAAGATAGAAGACGCCGCGGAGGAGATGCTGGACGAGAACGCCGGAGGAAGAACCAGAAGAGCCAGAAGAACCAGAAGATGAAGGAAGATAGAAGAAAGAAGAAGCATTTAAATAAAGGAATTGTCAAAAACTGTCTCTTGTCATTTTTAACATTTGACAGTTTTTTCGTGAAATGGTAGGGGTACTTATGTACCCCCTTACCATTTCACACAGGGGGGGGGCCGGGATCTGGGGGTCACCTTGTTAAAGGGGGCTTCCAGATTCCGATAAGCCCCCCGCCCGCAGACCCCCACAACCACCGGCTAGGGTTGTGGGGATGAGGCCCTTGTCCTCATCAACATGGGGACAAGGTGTTTTGGGGGGCTACCCCAAAGCACCCTCCCAATGTTGAGGGCATGTGGCCTGGTACGGTTCAGGAGGGAGGGGGGGCCGCACTCTCGTCCCCCCTCTTTTCCTGCGGCCTGCCAGGTTGCGTGCTCGGATAAGGGTCTGGTATGGATTTTTGGGGGGACCCCACGCCGTTTTTTTTTTTTTTGGCGCGGGGTTCCCCTTAAAATCCATACCAGACCTGAAGGGTCTGGTATGGAATTTAGGGGGAACCCCACGTCTTTTTTTTTTTTTTTAATTTTGGTTCGGGGTTCCCCTTTGGGGAATTCCCATGCCGTTTTTATCAATGAACTTCTATGTGTATTGTCGGCAATGCAATAGCCGCGGGTAGTTTTAAATGAGTTTTTTCCTTCAAAATGTCATTTTGCTGTCAGACTGTTCTAAACACAGGAAACATGCGCCCCTTTACAGACACACTATAGACACCCCCCAGGTACGAAATTTAAAGGGATATTACACTTTTATTGATTGACTTTAAGCATTATTAAAATCACTGCTCCTGAAAAAACGGCCGTTTTTAAAACTTTTTTTTGCATTGATCCATGTCCCCTGGGGCAGGACCCAGGTCCCCAAACACTTTTTATGACAATAACTTGCATATTAGCCTTTAAAATTAGCACTTTTGATTATTCATGTTCGTGTCCCATAGACTTTAACGGTGTTCGCATGTTCGAACGAACTTTTTTCCTGTTCGCATGTTCTGGTGCGAACTGAACAGGGGGGTGTTCGGCTCATCCCTATTCAAGGGTAGTATAGCCTTTAACAAGTCATCTACATCCTCAACAGATAACTTAAATCTTGAGCTTCGAGTGGATTCTCTATCTCTGGGCTCTGTATCTGACCCTGATTCTTCCAGAGAAGAATGGGTAGATCTGACCTCAGCCTCAGAGTCCTCACTCTCTGCCTGCTGCGGAGTGCTTACTGGACGCCTTCAGTGAAGACGGACTCTCTGCTGGAGTCTGGAGCTTGTCAATAAGTGTTCTAAAGGAACTGAAGGTGGACGCAAGCTCATCCCTAACAGAAGTAAGCATCTTCTGGCAAGAGGCAACCAGGTCATCCTTTACTAGGCCTTCTATACAGGTGCGACAAACTGCTTTGCTCCATGAGGAGCTCAATTTGTTTGCGCAAACCGCACATTTCCTTTTAAGTGGCTGCGCTTGGGCCTTGTCCTGAGTCTTGGTCTGCAAGACAAAATAAATGACCCACAATGTAATTAAAGCCACACAATCACTCCGTAACACCACGTGCAGGAGGGAGGAAATGTGTCCCCTTACACCCACTACAGAGGGGGGAGGGGGAGGGAACACTCACAGGGATAGCAAGGTGGTGACAGAACACCCCAGGCTTACCTGTGAGGTGCTGGGAACTGCATCCACTGCCTGTGCAGGTACTGCAGGAGGATCCATTCTGCCCCTCTTGGTCATCCACAGCCTGGCTGCTTAACACCAAGAAACACCAGCAGCCAGCGTTCTCTGTTTGCGCCGTTTATGAAGACTGGAACCTCGTCTCCGGCGCCCGATGATGATGTCATATGTCCCAGAAGTAACCCTCTCCAGGCACTTCCTGTGGGCCAGCTTGGAGCGCAATAGCTCCGCCCCCTCGAGCGCTGCGGCTTCCTCCAGTCCCTGCTCAGATCAGCCACACTGTCGGCAGGGAAGGACAACCGAAGCTCAGCTGAGCTATAATTCAATGCTCTGCGCTAGGGGCACGACCTCACACCAGTCCTGGCCCTCTCCAGGCACTGAGGACAGGGAACAGCAGCACAGCCAACCTCCCCAGCGGTGTGCTGCTTCTGGCAGAGGAAGAGGTAAGTGATATGTCCCAGAAAAAAGCCATACAAAGCCCCTGCTTATAAGGCCTATGGGAGCAGGTTCCATGAGCATGTTACCCCCCCGTCTGGAGGAAACAAATAACTGACATGGGCCTGGAGGACCGCCCTTTTATCTGGTGGGGGTGACGTGTTTCCTGTCCTGGTAGGAGAAGCCCAAGGTCTCATGGGCTGTCCTGGAAGACGCTTGGAGAAAAAGGAGGTGCAGCGCTAAATATCACAAAAATAAATATTCCCAAAGAAAATTCACCAAACAAGAATATTGACAACCTGAAAAGGTGAAAGCATTCTAATAAATGAAAACTAATGTGAAGTACCGATTCTGGAACTATTTTTAAATTCCGGTATAAGGTGGGTAAGAAATGGTGTATATGATGTCATTAATGTGCTAGAAAAATTGAGTAAGGACACTCATAACAAATAAAACATATATAAAGTGTACATGTAAAAAACACTTTATAGAATGGACGTTAGGTGATAAATAGTCTCAACCATAAGTGAAAACAATCCAAATATAACGCTAGATCCAAAATTAATCTCAAGATCAAATGTGAAAACAGTATAAATAGGAAAACTAAGGCCAAGTCCAATGTGAGCACAATTTGAGTCCCGATAGTCTTGAAAAGAAATTGGCCAGTGAATAATGCAACAGAGCAAATGGTGACATAAGGATCCCTCATCCAGAGAAGCGGAGCACCCAAGGTGAGTTTATAATCTCCTTACCGACTGAAAAGACCAATATGTTGGTCTCACCAAGCCCAGGAAATTCAGTCTCCCAAAAACCTATAGGTCATCTGAGAATGCTGGATCTATATCACTCAAAGATCTAAAAACAAAAAGGGCTCCACAGTGTAGCATTTGGGTACAAAATGTATTTAGCTCAAAAAGGATTGCACTTACAAGAAGCAGCTGAATGAGTACAGTAAATAACACAGCAACAGAGTGGATCCGAACGGCGGAGTCTCCCGAGGCTTCCTTCACTTGCTGTCTGCTACAAACAATTGCCTCCGAAAAGGAAAAGCGTGATTATGTCAGATGCAGGCTCCTCTACGTGATTCGTCACTAGCGGACGTTGTCTGGGGGATCGGCTGCAATAGCTGAGTCATCACACAAATTCTTTATATAGTGCCGCAGCTCCATCTTAACTCAGGGCTGTTAGGGCACTTATGATGGAAGTGTATAGGCAACGCCATTTTGACTAATGGTCTGCCCAAAATAACGGAATGTAATAAGGAAGCTGTGGAGACCTAAATAAATACCAGCTCAAACAAATTCTCATCCTGGTCATTAAAAATAGACAATTTAATAAACTTACAAATACAAGTTAAATAGGAATAAAAATGTATAAAAAAAAAAAAAAAAAAAAAAAAAAGGAAGTGTAATAAAAAAGGAAAAGCAAGACAAACGAATTCTAGGCATTAAGGGAACAATTTATGTCCCAATCTATGTTTAGGCCAAAGGGTGCATAAGATTTCATATTAAAAATCCACTTTGTTTCAAGCCGAGATCCAGACCTGATCTTATTAGTACCCTGTTCTTAACCATTGATAAAATCCAACCCCATTGGAGGGGTACCAATAAGATCAGGTCTGTATCTCGGCTTGAAACAAAGTGGATTTTTAATATGAGATCTTATGCACCCTTTGGCCTAAATGTAGATTGGGACATAAATTGTTTCTTTAATGCCTAGAATTCATTTGTCTTGCTTTTTTTTACATTTTTATTCCTATTTAATTTCACAAATTTAACTTGTATTTGTAATTTTATTAAATTGTCCATTTTTAATATTTTTAAATGACAAGGATGAGAATTGTTTGAGCTGGTATTTTAGGTCTCCACAGCTTCCTTATTATGTTCTGTTATTTTGGGCAGGCCATTAGTCAAAATGGTGTTGCCTATACACTTTCATCATAAGTGCCCTAACAGCCCTGAGTTGAGATGGCCCTGCGGCACTAGATAAAGCATTTGCGTGATGACTCAGCTATTCCAGCCAGTCCCCCAGATGACATCCACTAGTGATGAAACGCGTAGAAAGGAGCCTGCATCTGATGTCATCACGCTTTTCCTCTTCGGGGGACGATGATTTGTAGCAGACAGCGAGCCAAGGAAGCCTCAGGAGATGCCGCCGTTCGGATCCACTCTGTTGCTGTGCGATTTACTGCGCTCACTCCGCTGCTTCTTGTAAGTGCAATCCTTTTTGAGCTCAATACATTTTGTACCCAAATACTACACTATGGAGCCCCGTTTTGTTTTTAGAACTTTGAGTGATATAGATCCAGCATTCTCAGATAACCTATAGTTTTTTGGGAGACTGAATTTCCTGGGCTTGGTGAGACCAACATATTGGTCTTTTCAGTCGGTAAGGAGATTATATACTCACCTTGGGTGCTCCGCTTCTCTGGATGAGGGATCCTTAGGTCACCATTTGCTCTGTTGCATTATTCACTGGCTAATTTCTTTTCAAGACTATCGGGACTCAATTCGTGTTCACATTGGACTTGGCCTTAGTTTTCCTATTTATACTGTTTTCACATTGGATCTTGAGATTAATTTCAATTTTGGATCTAGAATTACTTATATCTGGATTGTTTTCTCTTATGGTTGAGACCATTTATCACCCAACGTCCATTCTATATAGTATTTTTTACATGCACACTTTTATATATGTTTATTATGCATGTTTTCAGTGTCTTTCAATTTTTCTAGCACATTATTAATATATCATATACACAATTTCTTACCCACCTTATACCAGAATTTAAATATAGTTCCAGAATTGGTACTTCACATTAGTTTTCATTTATTAGAATGCTTTCACCCTTTCAGGTTGTCAATATTCTTGTTTGGTGATTTTTCTTTGGGAATATTTAGTTATATTAGCGCTGCACCACTTTTTTCTCTTTATGTCACAGTACATGTTGGCATTCACGATTCCCTCGATGAACTGTAGCTCCCCAGTGCCGGCAGCCCCAGACCATGACACTCCCACCACCATGCTTGACTGTAGGCAAGACAAACTTGTCTTTGTACTCCTCACCTGGTTGCCGCCACACACGCTTGTCACCATCTGAACCAAATACGTTTCTTGGTCTCATCAGACCACAGGACATGGTTCAGGTAATCCATGTCCTTAGTTTCCTTATATTCAGCAAACTGTGGGCTTCTTGTGCATCATCTTTAGAAGAGGTTCCTTCTGGGATGACAGCCATGCAGACCAATTTGATGCAGTGTGCGACGTATGGTCTGTGAACCGACAGGCTGACCCCCCCACCCCTACAACCTCTGCAGCAATGCTGGCAGCACTCATACGTCTATTTCCCAAAGACGACCTCTGGATAGGACGCCAAGCATGTGCAATCAACCTTTGGTTGACCATGGTGAGGCCTGTTCTGTTATACCGCTGTATGGTCTTGGCCACCACGCTGCAGCTCAGTTTCAGGGTCTTGGCAATCTTCTTATAGCCTAGGCCATCTTTATGTAGAGCAACAATTCTTTTTTTCAGATCCCCAGAGAGTTCTTTGTCATGAGGTGCCATGTTGAACTTCCAGTGACCAGTATGAGATAGATACCAAATTTAACACACCTGCTCTCCATTCACACCAGAGACCTTGTAACACTTAAGAGTCACATGACATCGGGGAGGGAAAATGGCTAATTAGGCTCAATTTGGACATTTTCACTTAATGGTGTACTCACTTTTGTTGCCAGCAGTTTAGACATTAATGGTTTTGTTGAGTTATTTTGTTATACAAGCTATACACTCACTATTTTACATTGTAGCAAAGTATAATTTCTTCAGTGTTGTCACATGAAAAGATGGAATAAAATATTTACAAAAATGTGAGGGATGTACTCACTTTTGTGAGATTACATACAGTAGATATACTGTAGGGTGCGATTGGAGATAAATCTGATCCATGGCATTATGTTGGATGTATACACCTAAACCAGATAATTAAGGCATCTGCTTTGTTATTTCTGGATAGAACAAGATAACATTATCACCTCATCATATAATTTGGATCTCCTGCATTACATACCTCGTCTAACAGACCAGGATATTTCTTGGACCACTATGATAAAAGTAAAACAAGATGTCATCATCACCCCAAATAAAATATGTACAGAAGAACATCAGACATTTTCCTGCAGAATTGTATTTCTGAAATAATGGAACATCAAATGTCACATGAAGATTGATGGGGGCGTGGTCTGGTCATGAATATAAATGGCCACTAAACATGGAGCTCCGTCCAGGATCATCTCTCAAAACGCTGAGCTTTGATAGCCTCCCTCACACAGCGGCCCCAAAAAAAAAAAAAAAAAAAAAAGCCACAACAGCCCTCCACAACCCAAGAGGTGTTCCAATCATCTCCATGGCCACAGGTGTATAAAATCAAGCACCTAGGCATACAGATGGCTTCTACAAACATTTGTCAAACATTTCCCCCACTGGCCCTTTGTGTACAAAGTTGAGACCCTTGACCTAGGAGGAGGAGGACGAGCGGAGGCTGTTCCAATTCCATACTGAATTCACTGGGTTGATTGGGGTGTGGCCTCTCCACTTCAGTATCAAGAAAAATCCCATACCGAGGGCATTAAAACAGAACTTTTAAGATGCTAAAAATTCAGCTGAATTTGTAAATATGTAGAAAACAAAAACAAAAAACACACAAAAAAAAAAAAAAAAAAAGGACTGATTGACTTGACCTCCAAATTCTCCAGATCTCAATCAAATAGAGTCTGAATTATGGAGGCCCCACCTAGCAACACACAGGGCTTAAAAAAGGAACTGCTACTGATGGATTGGGGCCAGATACCACAGCAAACCTTCAGAGATCTGGTGGTGTCCATACCTCGATGAGTTATGGTGGGTGGTCATAAGGTTATCTCATCTATTAGCTGATCAGTGTATTGAAGATGATGAAGTTTCCTTACCTTCCTTTATACCAGTAGTAACCCGACTCAAGGTTCCTGGATAAAATGAAAGGAAACAAAATCAGTGAAAGCTGTGCATATAACACCAACACCAAGAATAAGAGGTATCTGTGTGTGACTAATGGTGTGATAGGACCAAGGTGTGATTTTTAAAAAGGTCATATATAAAAAAAAAAAAAAAAAAAAAAAAAAAAAAAACACACACCCCAAAAACAAACCACACACAGCAATTTCAAATTGGTATTAAAATTCTTACTATACACCTCATCAAAGTCTATGTATAAAAGTTCCACGACACAGATCCACACTGCTCCAATGAAATTTATTCTGTTATAAAAGCGCCATCCTATTGGCTATAATGTGGCATTTTATGTTAAATACCACAATCAGAAAAGGAATTTTGGCCATTAGATGGCGCTAATGATTATAGGCGATTGTTTTATAACAGAATACAGCATGTTTCGTTGGAGCTGTGCGGATTTGGGTCACATTTGTTCATTGAATTTTTTATATTTAGACCCCATAATGTTTACTAGGAATGTCATATCCTTCATTACCATCACTGAGGATTTTTGATATTGGTCAGAAAATTACCCAACTAGATGTAAAAATCTTTACAAAAACCAACCACAGCGCCTTTCTCTGCCCTGAAGGGGCGGGTTGAAGACACCCTGCACTCACAGGATGTCCTCAGCATCACAGATTGAAGTTGGGGGTGTCATTCTACCTGGTAGACTAGGGACATCTAGTGGGGGGAAAAATGTATTACCGCAGGACACACAAAACTGCAGAGGAGAAGTATTGCAGTGGGAGTTTTTTTTTAATCTTTTTTGCACCAACAGTTTTAGCAGGAATGCGGGGGAACACAGTTCCGGCACCTCCAGCACTGAATGTATGAAATGGCAAGGGGTGCTGGAGGGGGCTCTATTGTTGCTGGGAGGTTCCATTGTTACTGGGGAAGGGGGTTGCCAGCTACGGGTGAGTTTTTTTTGGGAGGAGAAGGGAGGAGAAGGGAGGAGAAGGGAGGAGAAGGGAGGAGAAGGGAGGAGAAGGGAGGAGAAGGGAGGAGAAGGGAGGAGAAGGGAGGAGAAGGGAGGAGAAGGGAGGAGAAGGGAGGAGAAGGGAGGAGAAGGGAGGAGATTCACTCAAAAGTGGAACTTGCACTTATCCCATTCCCCCGCCTCCGGTGCCACTTTTGGCACCTTTGGGGGGGGGGGGGTACAGTAGTGACCCAGCTGTGAAGCCACAAGGCTTAACTGCTAGGTTCCCTTTTTAGCAGCAGCCCCCAAGGGAAACATCAGCTGGGCTGCCGACACTGCTGGATTCCAGGACAGGCAAGTCTGTATTCTCTATAAGGGGTGGTATTGGGAGCAGAGAACCAAGGGAGGAGGCTTGGAGGTGGGTATAGGGGGAGACCATTAAAAAAGGACAAAGTGGAGGTGAAGATTGGACTTGAAAATTTTCAAGATGGGTATATTTAAACCATATAGTACCTTGTTGGCTGTAAACAATACCTGGAATTCCCCTAAGAATCAGACTAGTCAAAAATTCTATTATCTACGACTTTTTTTGCCAAATTATACCAGAGATTAGTAAATTAACATTCACATGAGAAATAAAATAAAAATAAATAATCACCCCACAAAAACACACAACCACTTACCTTTGAAGATTCTCACACCTTCATCTTTTACTGTTAGAAAGGAGAGAAGAGGTCAGGGAACAACGTTAGTAACATACATCCAGATCTACAAACACACAACTTCTATATGTAGGTGAATGGGAGGAGAACATCAGAGGAGATCCCGAGGGAGGAAATGAGGTATGAATGATGTAGGAGTCAGACCGGACATACAGTAAGGGAATTTTGTTCAAAATGTTTCATTTTAAGAATGTTCCATCATCGTTGAAGTACTTTCAAAAAGATTTTTCTCCAGTCAAATGTGCAAAGAATTAGTATGAATTTTCAAGCAAACGTGCATAAGAACATGCATTCACAAATCCACTAGTGTATAGCCAACTTTAGCAGTGCCCCAGTCTGATGTGCTCCACACTTTACAGAAGAGTAATCAGCGGTGATGTAGAAGCATTGCGACTCTAAAATTAGTAAAGAGCACTGGCTTACAGCAGCCAAGTGACTCCAATACGGTTGGGAAGTTCACATCCAGACTTCTGATTAAAGTTGTGGAAGAGAGAAACATGTTGGGAGGAGACAAGCTAAAGCCCATCCTATATAGGTTGACTGGAATGGATGCTAGCGTGTACAAGAGGAGGAACCACACCCCAGCAATCAGCCCAGTCACCATGTAGAGGATCTCACCTCTATCCTCTATACATGTTGCTTGGTCTAATTGGTAGTGTGCTAGAAGACAAGGAGACACACATTAGCAATCAGCCCAGTCAACACATACAGAGGATCGGACCTCTATGACTAAACCCATGGGAGGGTGAAACATGGAGGTTTTAAGAGGAGATAAGCCGCTTGCTAGTGTGCTAGAACAGCCTTTTTTAAGCAGGGTGACCAGGTACCCTGAGGTGCCTTGGTTTCTTCAGCGGGTATCTTGGCTAAAATGCCTAAAAATAACTCAAAATTTTTATACAGGCCAGTAGGTGGATCAAGCTTACATTTTAGATACACAAAGCCACAGGTTCCCATTATGACCTTGTAGCCACTGTCATCCTTACAACCGATGACGACATCATGGATGTTAGTCACCTGCACGGCATCGTTGTTTGGCCCTCAACTCTGTCTCTCTCCTACAGCATGGAGGTCACAATAACTAAATGATTTAGAGAAATTGAGGGAGAAGAGAAGCCTTGGAATACTAGTCAGTACCAGTGTGCAAAAGCATATTTGCTTTGGAAGAATAAATCTCTAACATTAGGTGTCCTACGTGTGAGGATGTTGCTCACTAATGTAGAACTATTAGTTTAGTATTTTACATTTTAGGTTGCTTCGAGACAGTCTATAATTTTAAAGGGTGCCTTGACAAAAAAAAAAAAAAAAAGTTGAGAAACACTGTGCTAGAAGATAAGGAGCCGCACACCAGCAATCAGCCCAGTCACCATGTATAGAGGCTCCGACCTTTATGACAAAACCCATTAGAGGGTGAAACATGTTGGAGGTGTGGCTTTAGGACAATCCGATCCTCTATACATGTTGACTGGGCTGATCTGGCTAAACCCTTCATGGACTAAACCCCATGGGAGGGTGAAACATGTTGAAGGTTGAGGTTGGAGGAGACAAGCTGAAGCCAATCCTTTACACAATGACTGGAATGATTGCTAGTGTGTAGAAGACAAGGAGCCACACACCAGCAATGGGCCCAGTCACCATGTATTGCGGATCTGACCTTTATGACTAAACCCATGGGAGGGTGAAACATGTCAGGGGTGTGACTTTGGGGAGGAGACAAGCAGAAGTCAATCCTTTGTATGGGTGACTGGTCTGATTGCTAGTGTGCTAAAAGATAAGGAGTTACACACTAGCAGTCTGTCCAGTCACCATGTACAGAGGATCGGACCTCTATGGCTAAACCCATGAGGGTGAAATGCGTAATCTGGAAATTCTATAGGGCAGGTATAGACTGATGGCCAAGCTGTGTTTTTAGCCTCCCAATCGCACCCTTAAATCCTTCATCACAACCCAATACAGTATGTGCGGTGGTAAAAGAGGGTGGGCTTCACCACCCTCACACTGAATATGTGCTTCACTGGGCAGCCAATGTTCATCTGCTGACAGTGTGCTCCACACACACACTGAGCACAAGGACCGAACTGTCAGACAGATCCAGGCCAAAGATCAGTAGTGGGTGGACCAGCTTCCAATCATGTGACCACCAATAGCAGTCACATGGTCTCCAATCCTTCCTGCTCCCACTCAGGAATTCTGAACTGTTTAAAAAGGAGCGTTGGGAGTGGGTGGGAAGGTGATTAAGCTGCAAAAGCAGCAGATGAAGAACATTCATGTCCGCAGCAAAAATGACTGTTCCTGTCATGTTCTGCGGGCAGTACCACAGCTGAATGCAACCCATGTTAGAAACGGACAGCTTGGTTTGTTAAATGAAGTTGGACTCTGGCAGAATCAGATGAAAGGGGGGGAGGGAAAAAAAAAAAAAAAAAAAAAAAAAAAAAAGGGAATGCAGCTGTTGTCAGCTATTGATTGGTAAGCTGCAATATATTACATTTCTGGTTTGGGGTTTAATACCGCTTTAGCTCCTTCACCGTCTCCGACGTATCTCATGTCATATGTTAGTGGGGGGGGCAGATCTGACAAACTGATCATCTTCCATTTGCTGATATCCCTTACCCAGGAGGGAGCATCATCCCTTCCAGGTCTGGCTGCCACATTCCCTGGATGCTGTGGCCGGAGGAGAAGTTAATGGAGAACAATCTGCACTCCATCAGCTTCAACGGAGAACAGGTGAGACATCAGGGGTTCAAAGAGGACTATTGTCCCTCATGTGATAAAGGAATTTGCTGCAATAAACCACATACATTCTCACAAACGTGAGTACACCCCCTCACGTTTTGGTAAATATTTTTTTATCTTTTCATGTGACAACACTGAAGAAATGACACTTTGCTACAATGTAAAGTAGTGAGTGTACAGCTTGTATAACAGTGTAAATTTGCTGTCCCCTCAAAATAACTCAACACACAGCCATTAATGTCTAAACCGCTGGCAACAAAAGTCAGTACACCCCTAAGTGAAAATGTCCAAATTGGGCCCAAAGTGTCAATACTGTGTGGCCACCATTATTTTCCAGCACTGCCTTAACCCTCTTGGCCATGGAGTTCACCAGAGCTTCACAGGTTGTCACTGGAGTCCTCTTCCACTCCTCCATGACAACATTACAGAGCTGGATGTTAGGGACCTTGTGCTCCTCCACCTTCCATTTGAGGATGCCCCACAGATGCTCAATAAGGTTTAGGTCTGGAGACATACTTGACCAGTCCATTACCTTTACCCTCAGCTTCTTTAGCAAGGCAGTGGTCATCTTGGGGTTGTTATGTTGGAATACTGCTCTGCAGCCCAGTCTCCAAAGGGAGGGGATCATGATCTGCTTTAGTATGTCACAGTACATGTTGGCATTCATGGTTCCCTCAATGAACTGTAGCTCCCCAGTGCCAGCAGCACTCATCCAGCCCCAGACCATGACACTCCCACAGCCATGCTTGATTGTAGGCAAGACACACTTGTCTTTGCACTCCTCACCTGGTTGCCGCCACACAGGCTTGGTCTCATCAGACCACAGGACATGGTTCCAGTAATCCATGTCCTTAGTTTGCTTGTTTTCAGCAAACTGTTTGTGGGCTCTCTTGTGCATCTTAAGAGGTTTCTTTCTGGTATGACAGCCATGCAGGCCAATTTGATGCAGTGTGTGGAGTATGGTCTGAGCACTGACAGGCTGACCCCCCCACTCCAACCTCTGCAGCAATGCTGGCAGCACTCATACATCTATTTCCCAAAGACAACCTCTGGATATGAAACTGAGCACATACACTCAACTTCTTTGGTCGACCATGGCGAGGCCTGTTCTGAGTGGAACCTGTCCTGTTAAACCGCTGTATGGTCTTGGCCACCATGTTGCAGCTCACAGTTTAAGGGTCTTGGCAAACTTCTTATAGCCTAGGCCATCTTTATGTACAGCAAAAAAAAAAAAAAAATTCAGATCCTCAAAGAAGTTTTGCCATGAGGTGCCATGTTTTGCTTCCAGTGACTAGTATGAAAGAGTGGGAGTGATACCACCAAATTTAACACACCTGCTCCCCATTCACACCTGAGACCTTGTAACACTAACAAGTCACATGACACTGAGAAAGGAAAATGGCTAACTGGGCCCAATTTGGACATTTTCAAATAGGGGTGTACTCACTTTTGTTGCCAGCAGTTTAGACATTAATGGTTGTGTGTTGAGTTATTTTGAGTGGCCAGCAAATTTACACTGTTATACAAGCTGTACACTCACTACTTTACATTGTAGACAAGTGTCATTTCTTCAGTGTTGTCACAAAAATGTGAGGGATGTACTCACTTTTGTGAGATTATATGAGAGATTACATACAGTAGATCTACTGTAGGGTGTGATTGGAGATAATGCCACGGATTAGATTTATGTTGGATGTATATGCCTAAACCAGATAAGTAATCTGCTGTGTTATTTCTGGATAGAACAAGATAACATTATCACCTCATCTTATAAATTGGATCGCCTGCATTACATACCTCGTTTAAATTCAGACCAGGATATTTCTGGGACCGCTATGATAAAGTAAAAGATGTCATCAATATCTCCACAAAAAATATGTACAGAAGAACATCAGACATTTTCCCGCAGAATTGTATTTCTGAAATTGTGAAATTTGATAAGCGTTTCATGACGATTGATGGGGGTGTGGTCTGGCCAGGAATGTAAATGGCCACTAAACATGGAGCTCCATCCAGGATCATCTCTCACCGGGAACCTCTAAGCTTTGATAGCCCCCTCACAAAGCGCCCCCCCCCCCCCAAAAAAAAAAAAAAAAAAAAAAAAAAAAAGCGCACAACCGCCCACCACAACCCAACCCTGTACAACCCAAGAGGTTGATCGATTTCTTTCCTGGCATTGCAGAGAGGAAGCACAAGATGGTGGGGAGGACAGCATGGAGCATACCCCTCCTCTGCACCTGCCAGCTCCAGTATAGACCCACTAAGAGAAGCCCCAGATATCACAAAAGAGACCTGCAACCTCCCCTACAGCATCTTCTCTCTGCCTCATACAAAAGTATTGGGACACCCCTCCAAATTATTGAGTCAGCTGTTCCAATCACCTCCATGGCCACAGGTGTATAAAATCAAGCACCTAGGCGTGCAGATGGCTTATACCAACATTTGTTTAAGAATGGGTCACTCAGGAGCTCAGTCAATTCAAGAGTAGAACCGTGATAGACTTTTTGCACAGCTGACAACCTATTCATGAAAATTCCCTACTGCTAACTAGTCAACGGTCATCTGTTAGTGGGGTTATAAACAAAGTGGAAGCAACTGGGAACACAGCAACAAAGTTATGCCATGTAAAATAATAGAGCGGGGTCAGCACATGCTTAAGTACACAGTGCTCGGAAGTTGCCAACTGTCTGCAGAGTCAATAGCTACAGACCTCCATGGAATGGGTTTCCATGGCCGAGCAGCTACATCCAAGCCTTACATCACCAATGGAAATGCAAAACGTTGGATGCAGTGGTGTAAAGCATGCCGCCACTGGACTCTAGAGCAGTGGAGACGTGTTTTATGGTTTGACGAATTATGCTCTGTCTGGCAATCCAATGGACGTGTCTGGGTTTGGTGGTTGCCAAGAGGATGGTACTTGCCTGACTGCATTGTGCCAAGTGTAAACAGTGTGGGGCTGTCTTTCAGTGGTTGGGCTTGGCCCCTTAGTTCCAGTCAAAGGAACTCTTAAGGCATCAGCATACCAAGACATTTTGAACAATTTCATGCTCCCAACTTTGTGGGAACAGTTTGGGGATGACTCCTTCCTGTTTCAATGCGACTGCGCACCAGTGCACAAAGCAAGGTCCATAAGGACATGGATGAGCTAGTTTGGGGTGGAGGAACTTGACTCCCCTGACCTCAGCCTGATCAAACAATGCTGGAATGAATTGGAGCAGAGACCACGAGCCAGGCCTTCTTGCAAAACATCAGCGCCTGACCTCACAAAAGGCTCTTCTGGAAGAATGGTCAAACATTCCCATAGACACTCCTAAACCTTGTGGCCTTCCCAGAAGAGTTGAAGCTGTTAAAGCTGCAAAGGGTGGGCCAACATGTACTACAACGAATGCCAGTTAATGCAGGATTACCATTTAGTTTGTTATCAATCACATGTTATATGTCTAGCAAATAGGGTTGCTACCTCTTCCTGAAGCCAAACACCTTTAGCGGCACACCATTTTTAAATTTTTTTCTGAAAGGTGAACACTGGACTCTGGTTTAAAAAGGCAACTCTGCTGTAAGGGGGTTCTTAAAAGTCCCCCCCCCCCCCACACTTATATCAGAAGCTCCAGCATCGCCCCTTAAATCAGGATTCCCAAAATGCCCCTTACATCAGAGTCCACAGGGCACCCCTTACATCCGAGTCCCCCTTAGTGTATGCACACAGAGGCAGGATGGAGAAGGGGGGGGGGTCTATGCACTTGGTCATTGTACTTAGTTGGAGAGCATAGGTGTGTGCAAACTAGGCAGCAGGGGGAATCTGTGCTGCACTGGGGGATTAGGGTGTGCCCAGGCAAGCTTAAGTTTGGGGGCCACAGTCGGGTCTGAATAATGTGTCAGAGTTTCAAAACACAGACTGTCCTGGTGAATCCTGGACAGGCGGCAACCCTACTAGCAAAGTAAATGTTGACCAAGCATAGTATACAAGACCAAGTTGTTCAAGATCGACAAGATCAAACATTCTTTTTTTTGATAGGGCACACCTCCTCCCACACCAAAAAAAAAAAATAGGATTTTTTAAAACAGCTTACCTGTAAAATCCTTTTCTTTCGAAGGACATCACGGGACACAGAGCCACAGTAATTACTGATGGGATGTCCCAGAGCAATGCTACCTGGGGGGGGGGGGGGAACCACGACCAAGTAGGGTGCAATCAGAACTGAGGACCCTGTACCGCTGCCTGCAGCACACTACGCCCAAAGGCGATATCCTCATGCCTTCTCACATCCACCTGATAGAATCTGGTGAATGTATGAACTGAAGACCAGGTTGCGGCCTTGCAGATTTGAGCCATAGAGGCCCGGTGATGCACTGCCCAAGAAGCACCAATAGCCCTTGTGGAATGTGCCCTGATCTGAAACGGAGGAATCTTCTGTTTCAAACCGTAAGCTTGAATGATCAACTGTCGAATCCATTTAGAAATGGTAGCTTTTGACGCTGCCTGTCCTCTATTGGGGCCCTCTGGCAGCACAAACAAAACATCCGTCTTGCGGATCCGAGTAGTTGCCCCTAGATAGGCCTTAACTGCTCTTACTACATCCAACGAATGTAGAGATCTCTCTTCCGGAGAACAGGGATCTGGAAAAAAGGAAGGTAGAACAATGTCTTGGTTTAAATGAAAATCAGAAACCACCTTCGGTAAAAAACTAGGATGAGGGCGTAGTACCACTCTATCCTTGTGTATAATCAAATAAGGCTCCTTACAGAAAAGAGCTGCTAATTCTGATACTCTTCTAGCAGAAGAGATGGCCACCAGAAAAATTAATTTCCTTGTCAACAAGACCAAAGGAATCTGACTTATTGGTTCAAAAGGCTGTTTCTGTAACACAGCCAGGACCAAATTCAAGTCCCAGGGGTTTAGGGGCGCTTTAACCGGAGGATTAAGACGCATCACCCCCTGCATAAAGTTTCGGACCAAAGAATGCGAAGCAAGTGGCCGCTGAAATAATACTGATAAAGCAGAAACCTGGTCCTTGATGGTACTCAAGGCCAGCTTCATCTCTAATCCCATCTGTAGAAAATCAAGGATTCTACCTATGACATATTTCCTGGGATGCCAACCTCTGGATTCACACCAGGTTATATAAGCCTTCCAGACTCTATGATAAATCATCCTGGAAGCTGGCTTCCTTGCATTAATCAAGGTAGATATGACAGGACCTGAGAGCCCACGACTCTTCAGAACGTGGGTCTCAATAGCCAAACCGTCAAATTTAGCGTTTGTAAGGCAGGATGGAACACTGGACCCTGAGATAACAGGTCTGGGCGTACCGGTAGGGTCCACAAGGAACCCACAGTCATCCTTACTATTTCTGCATACCAAGTCCTTCTGGGCCAAGCGGGGGCCACCAGAAGTACCGACTTCCTTTCCTGCCTGATCCTGCGAAGGAGTCGTGGTAGTAGCAGAATAGGCGGGAATGCGTAAATCAGCGAGAACCGATGCCACGGAATCACCAACGCATCTGTCCCGCATGCAAGAGGATCTTTTGTCCTTGCCACAAATCTGTCTCTTTTTGTTGAATCGGGATGCAAAGAGATCTACATCTGGAACCCCCCATCTTTGGCATATGGCCCAAAAGACGTCGGGATGCAGAGACCATTCCCCTGGAAGTAACTGCTGGTGACTTAGATAGTCCGCCTGCCAATTCTCTATTCCCGGGATGAAAACTGCCGATATGCATGGCACATGCATCTCTGCCCAGACTAAGATCTGGTTCACCTTTTTGAGCAGCTCGGCTCCGGGTGCCTCCCTGATGATTGACATAAGCCACTGCTGTGGCATTGTCGGACTGGATCCTGACCGGACAACCCTGTAGCCTGATAGTCCAGGCTTTTAGAGCTAGATGTATCGCCCGGATCTCCAGAATGTTGATGGGTAAGGTCCTCTCTGTCTTGGACCATACCCCTTGGACCGCAGCCTGTTCCAGAACTGCTCCCCAACCTGACAGACTGGCATCTGTTACCACCGTCCAGGTAACCGGTAGAAAGGATTTCCCCTTCTGCAGGTTTTCGGGTATGAGCCACCAATTGAGGCTCTGACGCACCGCATGCGACAGGTGCATCGGAAAGTCTAATGCCTGAACCTTCTTGTTCCAGGTCGACAGAATACTGTGTTGCAGCATTCTTGAGTGAAACTGAGCATAGGGAACTGCTTCGAATGAAGACACCATTTTCCCTAGTAGCCTCATACAAAGGCGGACTGAGGGACCCTTCTTGGTCCTTACTGTCAGAATCAGCTCTCTCAAAGCAGTGATCTTTGCCTGGGGTAGAAATATTTTCTCCTGGCTTGTATCTATAATCAGACCTAAATACTCCAGTCTTCTTACTGGTTTTAGGAAAGACTTTTCTAAGTTGAGGATCCAACCCAGGTGTTCTAGATACCTGACCGTGGTCCTCAAGTTTCCATTCAAAGAGGCTACCGACCGGTCTATCAAGAGCAGGTCGTCTAGGTATGCTATGACAGCTATACCCTGAGCCCTTAATCTGGCCAGAGGAGGAGCCAAGATCTTTGTGAACACTCGAGGTGCAGTGGCTATCCCAAAAGGCAGAGCCACAAACTGGAAATGGCGCCCTCCTACCTCAAAGCGCAGAAACTTCTGATGAGCAGGAAAAATGGGCACATGCAGATATGCATCTCTGATGTCTATTGATGCCAGAAATTCTCCCTGCAGGGTGGGAACTACTGTTCGAATTGATTCCATGCGGAAGGATTGAATCCTTAGGAATCGGTTCAGATCCCTTAAGTCCAAAATGGGCCTGACATCCCCATTTGGCTTTTGGACCGTAAAAAGGTTGGAATAGAAGCCCAATCCCTGGTCCTTTGCGGGAACTATCATAATGACCTCCTGCGACAAAAGTCGCTCTAACGCTAGAAGGAGCGACTGCTTCTTCTCTGGGTCTCTGGGAACATTTGATCTGAGGAAACGAGGAGAAGGGAATTCCTGAAACTCCAGCTTGTACCCTAAGGTTACCGTGGAGACTACCCATCTGTCCTGGAAGTCCTCGTGCCAGAGCTCTGAGAACTGTCGCAGTCTTCCCCCCACTCGAGTGAGCGGGGGCGCCCCCTCATGCAGAGGTCTTAGTGTTTTGCCTAGTAGGCTTCTTTCCCCAGGACTTTTTTTGTCCCTGGGGTTGACTCTTGTCTCTGGACCCCGATGGAGGCGGCCATCGAGACTGCCTGGAGGCTGAAGCCCCCGGCGCTGGGGAAAGAGTCAGTTTGAAAGAGGGATGCTTACTCTTCTTCTTGACAGGTAAGAGTGCTTTTCCCACAAGAGATTCTCTTGATATAGTTATCCAAGTCCTCTCCAAACAACCTTTCACCACGAAATGGAAACCCAGCCAGTAGCTTCTTACATGGTGCTTCGGCTGACCAATTTTTCAACCATAGGATTCTACGTATATGCACCAACCCCAGTGAAAGATGGGAGGTTTGCACGATAGAATCTCTAATTGCGTCAACCACAAAGCATAAGGCCGCTGGAAGGTTAGCAAACCCCTGGGCCTGCTGTTCAGGTAATACTTTGATGACCTGCTTAACATGGTCTCTTAAGTATTGACAGACTCCAATCGCTGCTACTGCAGGTTGGGCCACTGATCCTGCTAAGGAGAAAACATCCTTCAATAGGGATTCCATCCTTTTATCTACAGGATCCCTGAGCATCTGAGCATTGTCTACAGGACAAGTCAGGCTATTATTTACGGAGGAAATGGCGGCATCAATAGCCGGTATTCCCCACATTTTAATAAACTTTTCTTCCATCGGATAAAGTGTTGAAAACTTTCCCGGCGGAAAAAAACGTTTGTCTGGGTGATCCCACTCAGAATAAATAAGCTTTTCAAGTAAAGTATGAACAGGAAAAGCATGTGCTGCTTGGAAAGGTTTCAGTGACCCCAAAGCAGAAGAGGATTCTTTAGCAGTTTCAGGTATGGGCAACTTAAATGTGGAGCGGACCAATCCAGTGAGGATCTGCACTAAGACTTTCTCCTCTTGGGAAGTCGCAGATGGTCCCTCTCCACCTGAATCCTCCGAAGAGGAATCATCCATCCCATCCCGATCCTCTGAAAGGGATTCATCTCCTTTATCCCAGAGCTTCTCTGTCTGAGGGTCTTGGGGAACAGAGGAAAGCCCAGTGCGTTTTCTTCCACTGAGTGAAGACGTAATCACGGCCATTAATCTTTCCTCTAGACCATTAATGGTTGAGGAAAAAACCTCTTGTGTAATATATACAGGGGCTGAAGTGCCAGAAGCAGGTGTAGCCCCTGACCCCGATGGCTCTCCCTGGCTAGCCGTCCCTGGCCCATCTTTAGGGGGGGGGGAGGATGCTGCCGACAGGGGGCCCTCAGAACCTGAACGAGATCCCCTAGTGTCTCTGGTTCCTGGGGTGCTTGAACCTCTTCTACCCATAGTGCAAAGCAACAAGGTGTGAGGTATACAAATGAACTCTGCCTGCTGAGCGATGTAGTCTGGCTAAAAGCCTTGCTACCCAATGCTCAGTCTGGTGTTACTTCAGTAAATGCTGCCTAGGAGAATGCCTGTGTCCCACCTTACATGCGACCGTCAGCTCTGTGTCTCTCAGAAGGCTGAGTGCACCTGTACAGAGTGCCTTTAATAGCCTGCAGCTGGCCTGAGTGGGAGTCTAAACACTCTGTGCTGACGTCCCACCCCCTCCTCTATCGCCCCCCCCCCCCCCCCTCGAGTTTTGAAAAAAAACGAGCGCTTCCCACACTGCCAACTCTCCTGTCATGCTTCTGGAGAAAGGCTGGGGATGGGGGGGGGGGTGAGGAGGGAGGCTGGTAACAAGATCTGCCTGAACGGCTATCTTGAGAGATGGTGGCCATTAGGCCGCAGAGCCCGGGTGGTATAACCACTTTCTAGACCCCTGTGGACCCTCTCTAGCCTGGGGGGAACATTCAAACATGAGAAATCCCCCTTTCCACCTTACCTGCTTGCAGCCTGCTTTGAGATGCTGGGAATAATCAGCACTGAACACCTGAGACAGTCAGTCAGCATGTGTAGGTTTGTGCTCTTGGCAGCCCCCGGTGGTCACAATAGGCATAGCATGCATTTACCTTAAAGGAGAAAAGCCACTAGAACTCAAATTCTGTGGAATCTCCTCTTACCTTATCCAGCCGCAGGGTGCTGTTTACACAGACCCAATCTTCACCTCTCACGGTGGGCTCCGTTTGAAAAAACCGTCAGAGACTGGGGCCCCCCATCAGTAGGGGGATCCAACAGTTCTGGGACCGTAAAGCACCTCGCCAGAAATTAGGAAGTTTAAAGCCATTTTCTGATCTGCGGGGTCCAGCTCTCTAAAAAGAGAAGCATTACGGGTAAAACCTCGTTTCTTCGGACACGAGGCCCGGGTACCATTCAAATCAGCCATGAAAAGACACTTTGAATGGATCCGGTTCGCCTGGCTTGCCCCAGTATAGGATCTTAGGATATTCCCTTTGGAGCTCAGCACAGGACATCTTTACACGTCCATCACCTAAGACACTGGCGTAAAAACTGAGGTATCCCTGCAAGGGGGAGGGATTATATAGGGGGTTGAACTTCCTGATAGGGTGTGCCAGTGTCCAATCACCAGTGATACCTATATAACCCATCAGTAATTACTGTGGCTCTGTGTCCCGTGATGTTCGAGAAAGAAATGGGGCATCATTTTTTTCCCCCCAACTGATGTCAGGAGCTTTTCTACTTCTACAGGCCACAGTCTGGCCCTTTGTGTACAAAGTTGAGACCCTTGACCTAGGAGGCTGTTCCAATTCCATACAGAATTCACTGGGCTGATTGGTGTGTGGCCTCGCTTCAGTATCAAGAAAAAACCCATAAGGAGGGGAAACCGGGGGCATTAAAACAAAAAACTTTGAAGATGCTAAAAATTCAGCTGAAGGAGGCAGAAATATCCTTGTAGGAACAAAAAAAAAAAAAAAAAAAAAAAAAAAGACTACTAATGATGGATTGGGGCCAGATACCACAGCATATACCTTCAGAGATCTGGTGTCCATACCTCGATGAGTTATGGTGGGTGGTCATAATGTTATCTATTAGCTGATCAGTGTATGGAAGAAGATGAAGTCTCCTTACCTTCTTTTATACCAGTAGTAACCTGACTTGAGGTTCCTGGATAGAATGAATGGAAACAAAATCAGTGAAAGCCGTGCATATAACACCAACACCAAGAATAAGAGGTATCTGTGACAGATGGTGTCATAGGATCAAGGGGTGCTTTTTAAAAGGTCACAAAATTTAATTTAAAAAAAAAATAAATAAAAATAAAAGTAATTTCAAATTAGTATTAAAATTCTGCTGCATTTCTACTATACAGCTCATCGAAGTCTATGCATAAAAAGGTCCACGACACAGATCCGCTCTGCTCCAATGAAAATTATTCTCTGTTATATAGTAGGAACAATTTCTGCAGAGAAGTGGGACTTTGAATGGATCACAGAGTATAAAATAATTGGATTTTTATTGTGTGAATAGCCAACTCATGGTAACACACACAACAAAGCATTGGATAAAACCAAGACATGCATTAAAAAAAAAAAAAAAAAAAAAAAAAAAAAAAAAAAGAATTAAAAGACCAACTATAAACCAAAGCCCAAAAGCTGTCAGGATGACAGACCACCCAACGCGTTTCGCACATGGTTTTTATCTTCTTCAGGGACTAAACCAAGCTTAATTTTTAAAGTTGTAAGTTGGATCGCTGCTAGGAGCATTTCACTAACACGAATGTGATAATTCAGTTGGGAAGAAAGGGGGGGGGGGGGGGGGGGGTCAGGGGAGGATATCCAACCATCACAGGCACCTGCAAATCAGACTGCCACACACCCAAGAAGGGGAAATGTTTGCCCAAAGGATATGCTGCAGTGAACAGGGAAAATTTTAAATTGCCAGGACTGTATGAAGATTAATTCAAAAGTTTTAGCATTTGTGCATCAAAACAGATCCAAGAAAAATCAGCCAAATTTAGGCATGATCTGGCTGTACATGTCCTAATTGTGTCTAGTAGTTGGATGGGACACAGTGGAGGAAAAAGGCATCACCTACACTGAAGGATCTGTAATGATCTTACTCCTGAGATTTGTTTGGCATGGCTCATATTGTCAGTCAAATGACATTTGATTTTAAATACCACAATCTGGAAAGAAAAGGAATTTTGGCCATTAGATGGCGCTAATGATTATAGGCGATGGTTCTATAACACAGAATACGCCATGTTTCATTGGAGCTGTGCGGATTTGGGTCACATTTGTTCATTGAATTTTTTTTTATACATAGACCCCATAATGTTTACTAGGAATGTCATGGTATTAAAATTGCAGCATAGCTACAGGATGACATTACTGAAATGACAGATCACCGTATCCTTCATTACCATCACTGAGGATGTTTTTTGATATTGGTCAGAAAATTACCTAACTAGCTGTAAAATTCTTTACAAAAACCAACCACAGCGCCTTTCTCTGCACTGAAGGGGCGGGTTGAAGACACCCTGCACTCACAGGATGCCCTCAGCATCACAGATTGAATGAAGCTGGGGTGTCATTCTACCTGGTAGACTAGGGACATCGGGGGGGGGGGGGGGGGGGGGGGGAGGGAAATTGGGCTGGGAATTTTACTACTTTTCCCTTTTTTTTGCACCAACAGTTCTAGCAGGAACACAGGGAAACACTGTTCCGGCACCCCCCACACTAAATATATGAAATATTGTTGCTGGGGGTGGGTCTTATGTTGCTGGAGGGTCAATTATTGTGGGGGGGGGGGGGGGTACTGTTCAGGGAGGGGTCCATTGTTGCTGGCTTCTGGGGGGGGTCCATAGTTGCTTTCTGTCGGGAGTATTTTTGCTGGGATGGATCTATTGTTGCTGAGGAAGGCGGGGGGTTGCTAGCTACGGGTGAGCTTTTTTACTGCTTTTCCTTATTAAAAAAGTAGAGTTCCACCCAAGGGTGGAATTTGCAATTATCCCACCCCCCCAGTGCCACTTTTGGCACCTTTTCAGGGGGGGGGGGTACCCTCACCCACTTGCAGCAGACGTTCAGCCACCCCTTCTGCTCCACCCACCATGCCATTCAGGAAGTGCTGCACACTTCACGAATGCGCAGTAGGGCCCTGCATATGGCTTCACTGCCGGGTTCCCTCATCAGCAATGGTGGCGGCAGCAGCCCCCCGACAAACATCAGCGGGGGTGTCGACATCGATGGACTCCAGGACAGGCAAGTCAGTATTCTCTATAAAGGGGTGGTACTGGGAGCAGAGAACCAAGGGATGAGGCTTGGAGGTAGGTAGAGGGGGGACAATTAAAGGGACAATTGGGGGTGAAGATTGGACTTGAAATTTTCAAGATACATTTAAAGCCCATGGTACCTTGTTGGCTGTTAGTAATAACTGGAATTGAATTATAAAAATGGAGATTAGTAAATTAACATTCACATGAGGGGGGGGACAAAAAAAACAAAAAAAAAAAACAAAAACCCAACACACACACACACACACACACACACCATAAACTTACTTTTGAAGATTCTCACACATCCATCTTTTACTGTTAGAAAGAGAAAAGAGGTCAGGGAACGGCATTAGTAACATACATCCAGATCTACAAAACACACAACTTCTATATGTAGGTGAATGGAGGAGAACATCAGAGGAGGAGATCCCGAGGGAGGAAATGAGGTATGAATGATGTAGGAGTCAGACCAGCCATACACTAAGGGAATTTTGTTCAGAATGTTTCATTTTAAGAAAGTTCCATCATCGTTGAAGTGCTTCCAAAGAGATATTTCTCCAGCCATCGAATGTATAAAGAATTAGTATGAATGTTCAAGCAAACGTGCATAAGAACATTCGGTCACAAATCCACCAGTGTATAGCCAGCTTTAGCAGTGCTCCAGTCTGATGTGCTCCACACTTCAAAGAAGAGTAATCAGCGGTGATGTAGAAGCATTGTGACCCTAAAAATAGTAAAGAGCACCGGCTTACAGCAGCCAAGTGACCCTAATACGGTTGGGGAGTTCACATCCAGCAGTGCTCCCCCAGCTCATTGTAACTGACTGGAAGATAAGGAGCCACACACCAGCCATGAGCCCAGTCACCATGTATAAAGGATCAGACTAAAGCTGTGGAAGGGAGAAACATGTTGGGAGGTGTGGCTTTGGGAGGAGACGAGCTGAAGCCAATCCTCTATATAGGTTGACTGGAATGGTTGCTAGCGTGCAGAAGAGGAGGAACCACATCCCAGTCACCATGTATAGAGGATCAGACTACTAAGCCCAAAAAAAAAAAAAAAAAAAAAAAAAAAAAAGTAATTTAACGTGTATCCTCACAGGGTGACACTGGATGCGCTAGTAACAATGTGCCAATGTCCCAATATTAAATTGGAAAAAAAAAAAAAACTAAGAAAAATTGCAAAGATGGACTATTAGGCACACACATAGGATAAAAAGTTTTGAAATTTTAATTGGATAAAGTTAAGGTAGCTGTGGACGTGGTATACTTGGATTTTGCAAAAGCGTTCCATACAGTTCCGCACACACGGCTCATGTGTAAGGTAAAGTCTACAGGCTTGGAAATATCAGTTTGTAAATGGATAGAAAACTGGCTAAAAGACAGAATTCAGAGAGTAGTGGTTAATGATTCTTACTGTGAATGGTCTAAGGTTATCAGTGGTGTACCCCAAGGTTCAGTGCTGGGACCCTTACTCTTTAACATCTTTATAAATGATATTGGGTCTGGGATCGAAAGTAACATTTCTGTCTTTGCAGATGACACCAAGCTATGCAGGGGAATAACGTCCTTACAGGAAGTCTCCAGTTTACAAGCTGACCTCAATGCTCTGTCTGATTGGGCATCTATGTGGCAGATGAGGTTTAATGTTGATAAATGTAAAGTTATGCACTTGGGGGCCAAGAATATGCATCATACATACTAGGGGGAGTACAACTGGGGGAATCCGTAGTGGAGAAGGACCGTTAAAAAAGGCCAGGATTCTTTCCTAAATGTACATAATATAACTGGGTACTAGCATTTATAGGTAAAGTTGATCCAGGGAAAATCCGATTGTCTCTTGGGGGATCAGGAAGGAATTTTTCCCCTGCTGTAGCAAATTAGAGCATGCTCCGCTGGGGTTTATGGCCTTCCTCTGGATCAACTGTGGGTATAGAATTGGGTATATTGGATTGTACGATTTTTTTTATGGTTGAACTGATGGACTTCGTAATATACAAAACATAAGAACGATGACATAAGATACATATGACCCCAGGGACTCAAATAACACCTCCAAATAATGTAATCTAGTCAGGTGAAAGATAAAAGTATGATGATATAACCAATAGTAACATCCAAGAGGAATGAGAAGCTTACAGATCTAATAAATCCTAACATAGAATGACACTTCAGAGTCTGATGCAGCTGCACACCCCAAAGCAAGTATTACAAAAAAGAAAAAATGGAAGTTCCGTAGGTTTTTTTTTTTTTTTTTTTTTTTAGCAGCAGCAATTGTAAATCAAAAGAATTTGTAAAAATATATTAAACAAAATACTCTGAACATGATTTATATGATACTTTGATGTTGGAGAAAACCCCCAACGCATTTCAACCTTATAGTGTCATGGTCTTCCTCAGGGGGGTCCTTAAAGTTCTACAAAAAGATCATATTTTTTCAAGAGAGTTTAATATCTACTATGTAGAGTTTAGAATAGTCACTTTATAATTACCCTTTATACCATATGGGCTCGTTTATCCAGGGACATCTTTAAAAGCGTGAGGAAAAAAAAAAAGGGAGCGGAAGAATCCCTCACTTGTGATCCTGCATTCCATTAGATCGCTGTGCCTGCCTGCATCCCAGAGGGAGGGCAAAACTTACCCATGGGGCTTGCGAATTGTCACAAATTAAGTGGCCCTCCCCCACAAACAGAGAAAGGGACGGGAGATCCAGAGCACCTGAAAATCATAAGTTGTTTTTTTTTTTTTTTTTTTATTATCTTATTAAGGTGTGTAAGGTTGTATCAATATTCTGATGATATAGAATATGTATGAGGCAAAGAGAAATCATTGGAAATATTTAAACAAAAAAAAAAAACAAAAAAAACAAAAAAAAGTGTATGTTGGTGTAATACATATTGCTAATATAAATATCAATATACCTCATGGATTTATTTAAAAAGTGAGTCACATCATATTGTGACTGTATTTAAACCAAAACTGGAATGTGGTGCTAATAAAAGTGGGGCAAGCGGTGCAAGCTAGTTGCTAATGAAAGCGCAGCGTGCCAATGGTGAGAAGATGATCTGCAATATGCAGTCTTACCCCTGAAGAAAAGGGGGAAGGTTTTTTACCAGGTTACAAGTAGTGGGAGAAACAAGTAGTGGGAGAAACAAGTAGTGGGAGAAACAAGTAGTGGGAGAAACAAGTAGTGGGAGAAACAAGTAGTGGGAGAAACAAGTAGTGGGAGAAACAGGGTGTGCAGTGTGAATCCTCTTATCAAAGAGGATTGCTAAAATACAAAATAGTGCAAAAGGCATACAGCGCGTTATAGTGAACAAAAATACCAAAAAATGTATCAGAAAATATTGGAGCACCACTAAAATCAGTGAAGTGATCAAGTATGAAAAAAATTCAATACCTAGTGTCTGTAGTAAGAGATGTTTAAGTTGCTAAAGTGTCCAGCAGAGAATGCACAATATCTAATGGTCAAAATAGAACATGTGCATAAAAGCCCTAAGTGAACAAAAGATAATTTGTCAAATAAATGACATGAGCAGGGACGGACTGACAACTCATGGGGCCATCAGGCAATCAGAGATTATGGGGCCACACAATATACACAGACATGTTTCTATTGGTTTAGAAGGTACTGGAGAGGTGGGGCAGCTATAATCTTGGGATTTTTAGAGCAAAAGGATGTCAGTAAGGGACATTTCAGAGACAGATGGGGGGGGGGGGAATTTTTTACATACTGTCCTTGGTTTTACTGATGCTGGAAACCCTGATGGGGCCCCCTAGTGGCCCGGGGCCCTCGGGCAGTGCCCGAATGGTCAGTCCGCCCCTGGACATGAGTTTGACAGATTAATACTGATACAGCCTAACCCTCCGCTTCTATATATTCTTACCCAATAGCTTTGTTCTTCATCATGCTCATGTCAGGGATCAGCTGAATGATCCCAGTAGAGGAGTATCCCTAAAATATACTACCTGAGTGAATAGGTAATTGCTAACAGGTGCTCAAGGTAAACCCTGGATACATCCCTCCGGAGGGAGGGGCCGTGGGGAAGCATTGGTGTGTCCCCTCTGTGGCCATCCCGACGTTCCGGTGAGCAATTTGCTCCAGACACCTCCGTCACCCCCGCCGTAAACAAAACTGGAGACAAAGCGCGCGCCTGTGCTGTGAGAGCATCAGCCGAGAGGCCGCACCACACGGCCTGAACTCCTAGTCCGGTGGTGGACACAGAACGCCGCCAACAGGTTTAAAAGCTCCACCTCGTGGTGGATGTTGAGACCATGGGTGTTGCTTAGAAGGGGAGAGGTTGAAAAGTCCATCTCCCCACCCTGCCGGGAAGCCGCCGGATCAAAAAAAAAAAAAAAAAAAAAAAAAAAAAAATGAATAAATAAAGTCACATGCATAGTTCACCAATTGGATTTTACATCAATGTCCAAGAGTTAGACTAATACAATTCTCAGTACATTTGTTGTTTGCATTATATAAATGAGCAAAAAAGAAAGAACACTGTAAATACTATAACCAAAACAATGCATAAAAACACATTCCCAAAGGTTTTACTCAAAAGGAGAGGTTGCCAGGAGGGACAGATGAATAACTGTTCATGGGGGCCAAAAGGGAATGAAAATACTACATTATATCATACTATAAACATATCACTAGTTCACTATAATGCACTATATGCCTTTGCACTATTGTATTTTAGCAATCCTGTTTGATAAGAGGATTCACACTGCACGCCCTGTTTCTCCCACTACTTGTTACCTGGTAAAAAACCTTCCCCTTTTCTTCAGAGGTAAGACTGCATATTGCAGATCTTTTCACCATTGGCACGCTGTGCTTTCATTAGCAACTAGCTTGCTCCACTTTTATTAGCACCACATTCCAGTTTTGCTTTAACTACAGTCACAATATGTGACTCACTTTTTAAATAAATCCATGAGGTATATTAATATTTATATTCTCAGCAATATGTATTACACCAACATACATTTGACATTTTTTGGTGTTTAATTTCCAATGATTGCCCTTTGCCTCATACATATTATACCTCAACATCCGATTGATATGACCTTACACACCTTAAATTATAGAAAAAAAAAAAAAAAAATTATATTATATAATTAATATATATATATATATATATATATATATATATATATATATATATATATATATATATATATATATATACACACACACACACACACACACACACATACATACATACATACATATATACATATATACACACACACACACACACACACACGCTCTGGTTCTCCCATCCCTTTGTGGGGGAGGGCCACTTCATTTGTGACCATTCGCAAGCCCCACGGGTCAGTTTTGCCCTCCCTCTGGGATGCAGGCAGGGACGGCGATCTAACGGAATCCAGGATCACAAGTGGGGGATTCTTTCACTGTTTTTTTTTCTCACGCTTTTAAAGAGGTCTCCGGATAAACTAGCCCATATGGTGTATAAAGGGTAAATATAAAGTGACTATTCTAAACTCTACATAGTAGATATATTAAACTCTTGAAAAATTATGATCTTTTTGATGTCCTTGTAGAGCTTTAAGGACCCCCTGAAGAAGACAAGGACCCCCTGAAGAAGACCATGACCCTATAAGGTTGAAATGCGTTGGGGTTTTCTCCAACATCGGAAAGTACAAATACAATCATAATTGATATTGTAGGTAGCATTGTTATATGCATGCCCCCTTTAACCCATTGTGATATAATCTATCGCTTGATTTGTGAACCTACCTATTGTGTCTCGTATTGTGAACCGGAGCTCATGTTTTAAACTTTTGTATCATAAAATCATGTTCGGAGTATTTTGCTAATAGAATAAAACATTATATTTTTACGAATTTTCTTTTTGATTTACAAGTGCTGCTAAAAAACCCTACAGATCTAATAAATATGCAAAAAACAAAAAAAAAAAAACAAAAAAAAAAAAAAAAAAAAAAAAAACACATACACACCAATATAAACAATGAAATAGTCATCTCAAAGCAGGGTGAAAGCCAAGTCTGGTGACCACCGGGGGGGCAAGAAGTGATAATCCTCCCATAGGGACACAGCCACACCTTAAGGAAACTGAAGGTCTAAAAATTGTCCTATACATAGCAAGTCAAATGTTGCAAAATATATTCCACAGCAGTAGATACTTACTTAGTATGAAGGTTTTTAAGATAATAGATGGTAGGTCATGTGTGAATCAAATCAAAGGATCCCCAATATTGAAATAATATTCCATGAAGCAAAGAGAATAGTAATAAAATAACCCGTATAGTACCTAAAACTATGTATATACATAATGCATGCCAGAAGATGGAACACAAAAAAAAAAAAAAAAAAAAAAAAACAACAACAAACAAACAAACAAACAAACAATCTTACCAATGGCTAGAAAGGCCTATAAAAGAACAATGGTGGGTAACCATAAGAGCCGGGACTTAAATTTGTATGTAGATAGAGGCTAATCTAATGCCATGGTCAGAGCTAGCAATGAACACTGGGAAATTGACCAGTGAGGTAAGCTGTCCAGTGGTTGGCAGAAAGATCAAACAAGAATTGTCTGGTGATGAAACAAAGAACAGGCAAAGCCAAAGTTAAAGGAGTCATAATAAGGGAACTAGTAAATAGTGCAGCCATTAAATTAAAAGCTGGTGACCACAGTAGGCAGTGTCTTACCTTAAATGACTAGTTATAGATGGTGCGTATGGGGAGACTGGATTGTGCGTACGGTCCCGGACAGAAATGTTGGCCCAAATGAACAGCCTGGGGGCAGCTGTTTAAGACTCCGTCCCAGCTGGAAATGTGTCCCCCCCCCGCCAGAAGTGATGACCGGCATGGCCACTGGCTGCTGCACAAGTGAACAATGGAACAGCAGCAGAGGCGGGGCTAAGGGAGGACAAGAGCCTCCCTTGATAATGAATGGAAACACTCACTTCAAAGGAGCAACAATGGTTGGGTTGTGCCCGAATTGCTGCGCATGCGTTGGAAAGGAAAAACCAACCAGTGTAGCACAGACAAAGGGCAAGTCCATGGGGGAGGTCAATGAACAACCAGAAGCCCCACCAATTGCCACGCACCCAGCCAGAGAAATTACTGGGCGAGCGGCACTGTGTGGCCACATAAGAAGAAAAGGGAAACCTCAAACATACCCTGGTTGGTTTCAGCCTCTGTGACCCCAGACAGATTAACCATCGTGTATAGAATTGTTGGCAGGTTATTAGAGATGTAGCACAAACATCTACATATAAACAATGTAAACATAAAAAGTAGAAAAACTTTAATATCTACAATCCGTGACCCTGAACAGCCATTCAAGGCTTGTGATGTTAACCTAAAATAGACAAATTCTCAATTTATAGGTTTTTGAACAAAATTACAGAAAAATTTTTGAAATGATTAAGAATATAGATGAGATTTAACTTGGCTAGGGGGGCAATAGATATGTCAAATCTAACATTGTCATAAGGAGGTCCCCTAAAGATGGAAGTGGACAGTGACAAAGAATGGAATCAAAATGGTTCCATTAGAGATGGATATGATAGTGTATTGATTGAGCTAGGAATCTTCCCAGGCACAGTGGCAGACTACAAGAAGGGCTTGTATGATTGCATTTTATTCAAGCTAAGGGAACATATAGCATTGAATCATTTCCTTCTGAAGAAAAAGTTTCCCCATTAACCCCCCCCCCCTCCCCGGGGTCTTTTGGGGACAACGGCCAGAACACAAAACGAAACAGGAGGTATCAAATTTATAGTGGGGATCAAGTTGTCGACTGACCGGGGTCAGCATTTTACCGTTCCCAGACGTATATATGTGATCACTTATCCTCTGTCTCAGTTGTAGATAGTTTTAGGTACTATACGGGTTATTTTTATTACTATTATCTTTGCTTCACAGAATATTTCAATATTGGGGATAATTTGATTCACACATGACCTACGATCTATTATTTTAAAAACCTTCATACTAAGTATCTACTGCTGTGGAATATATTTTGCAACATTTGACTTGCTATGTATAGGACAATTTTTAGACTGTTTCCTTAAGGTGTGGCTGTGTCCCTATGGGAGGATTATTGCTTCTTGCCCCCACCCCGGTGGTCACCAGACTTAGAAGTCACCCTGCTAGATCCCATTGAGATGACCATTTCATTGTTTATATTGCTTTGTATACTGGATAGCTCTACATCTAGTCTTTTACATATTTATTAGATCTATAAGCGAGTTTAGCTGAAGTGTCTAGAGCTGCTGCAACCCCAGTCTCCCCAGATGGCTCGCTCTGACCGGCCGCACTCTGAGGATGTCTTTTTTTTTTTTAGACATGGATTTAGGTTGCCGTAAAACAGACCCTCTAGAACCCTTTGAGGTGTTCCTTGTCCCCCTTCCGCTCATAGCCTAAAGCACAAAGCAGAGGCACTACCAGAAGGAATGCATACACTGCTAGGTCTATAGTCCAGCACAATTGCTGCCATGAATGCCCAGTCTAATGCAGCAGTAAAAAAAAAAAAAAAAAAAAAAAAAAAAAGTGTGAAAGGAAATGCCTGTGTCAAACCTGTTAATGCCACCTCTTTGCTCTTGTGTTCCTCCACAGCCTGCAGTAGCACACAATGTGCTGTTAAAGACTTGCCTCCTTGTGTCGGAGAATGCTGTTGCCGCTAAGCCCTGCCCCCCTGCGTTGCCTACAGCTCCACCCACTATATTAAAATGAGGGTTTTCCCACGCAAGCGGCAGACTACAGGTCCTCTAAAACCTACCGAGAGAAGCATGGCATGGGGGGGGGGGGGGGGAATTTACAAGCTGCTGATGGCACTTCCTGTCTTTTTTCAAAGAAGAATTCTGAGCGCTTCAAGGGGGAGACTATCAGCATAGGGGGGGTGATAAAAAAAAAACCCTCAAGCTTACCAGGGGACCTGCTGTTCGGCTGGAGGAAGAGGAAGCATTTCAGCTCTGACAGCACTGTTTCCAGCATGAGGCAGCGAGTGCCCAGTACAGCACCCAGTGGTGACACATTGGCATGACAACATTTTGTCTCTGTAGAAAAATAATAGGTAAATAATAGATGTTGTGCAGATCTAAAGGAAGCGGTGTTATCCTTTTTGTCGTTATGTAGATATCCTCAGCTGGGGGTGGTGTCACATTTTCCCCTTGGTATATTATCGTGGGTGGTGATGAAAATATGAGTGGATTATTATCCGTCGGCAGGTTAAGTAGACTGTCTGGGTTCAAGGCGGAATGCCAGAGAGATCAGTAACAGGTAATAACAGGTTGGCTTGTCTTTTACAGGTAACTGTGGCCATATAACGTAGATAGATACTCATCATCATCAAGGCAATTTTATATTAACATCTTGAGTCAGAAGAAAGAGGGTGAAGGCGTTGTCATTTCTTTAGGTGATCCGGGCCCTGCGATGAGCAGGGGAGGCAGTGGGACTACCGTTCAGTGGCATGCTTGGGTCTCGTAATGGCGAATGAGGGGGTGCCTGATGGTGTCGGCGACGACCAAGATGGAAGTTGCCTGCTTCTGCGATGCCATCCATGGAAGTAGCTCTGTGCATTTGTGGTAAACGAAAGTCACTGTACCAGTCCGGTAGTGCAACTATGGGGATGTCTAGGATAGAGCAGAAATGTTCCAAATCTTCTGGGACTCTAAGAAGTGCAGTGCGGCCTTGGTGTGTTGCTGAAAGGCCAAAAGGGAATTTCCATCTATATACGATGGATCTGGCTCTTAGAGTGTCCAACAGAGGTCTTAACTCATGCCTCCTTTGCAGAGTGATGTTGGAAAGATCTTGGTATATTTTGATGTTTGATCCCTGGTGAATTGATTGCGAGACCTGGAAGCCCTCAAAATTTCTTCTTTGAGGGAGAAGTCTATAAGGCAGCATACAATGTCCCTTGGGGGCTCTGTGTCTCACTCTCGGTCTTAATGCTCTATGAATGCGCTCAAAGGCAACCGGAGCATCTTGGGGTCTTTCTAATAGCTCATTGATTATGGTGGTAACCGTTTGAGCTAGTTGATGTGCGTCAATCGATTCAGGTAATCCTCTCAGGCGGAGGTTGCGGCGTCTCCTGCGATTGTCAAGGTCCTCCATGTGGCGATTGATATCTCTTAGGTGTACCGCATGAGATTCTGTGAGCTGCTGCACGTGGCAAAGGGAAGCTTCATGGCGCGTCTGGGTTGTTTCTACCTCCTCCACTCAGATTGATAGATTGCAGGTCAGACCTCATATCTGAAATAGCTGCCATATTTTTGATGTCTGCAGCTACGCTGTGAAGATCTTCCAGGTTGACTGCAGGTGAAGGTCTCTGCTCCGGCCCCGTGCCTGACTGACTCAGAGTTCCAGAGCAGTGGGGGCTGGCGCTCTGGGGTTGTGTCTTACTCGAGGCGGCTGGATGAGCGGCCTGCATGGCGCCTCTGGGCCGGGATCGGAAGATCTCAGGAATGTGCCCTTCTCGCATGTGATCTTGGTTCCGTGGGGACCGGGATCTTGATGCTGAGGTACTGCGGGCTGTTCTCACCATAGCAGGGTGTTGTAAGGTGCCGTTTCGCTGAAGCTAGACCTCTTGGACGGGAGCTTCAGAACAACACGTCCATCTTAGAGCGGCTCCAAACCACACCCCGGCATGACAACATTTTATGTGTAAAAGAGACATTTGAAGAAAATTCAAAACAGTTTTAGAAAACTCCACTTACCTTTCCCGCTGCAGGTTTTTCTGTGGTAAACCAACAGACCCAATCTTCACCCTTCTGAAGGTTTAATGGGAACCTACTGTGGAGCAGGGGATCCTAGAGGAAACCCGCAATCCTGGACATGCAACAGCACCCTGCTAGTAAAACTTTATGGCCTTCCTACCAAAAAGTAGGAGATCCCAGGGTCCAGCTCTCTGAAGAGAGAAGCATTTACAGGCAAAAACCTTGTTTCTTCAGTTAGGAGGCCCGGGTACCATTCAATTTGGCCAGAAGAGACACTTTGAATGGATCCGGTCAGCATGGCTAGCCCCAGCAAGGATTGCTCCAGTGGAGCACAGCACATCTTTACTCGTGACCAACACCTTAGACACGGGCAAAAAAAAAAAAAAAAAAAACACACACCACACTGAGGTACTCCCAGTAATGGGAGGGGTTATATAGGGAGTGCCAGTGTCTATCACCTAAAGGTGGCCTATAACCCACATAGTAACTACTATGGCTCTGTGTCCCATGATGTATGATAAGAAATTGCTGCGCACATACTGTGACATAAAAAGTTGCAAGCAATGACCGCAATTTCATTCCCTAGGGTCTCTGCAAAAAAAAAAAAAAAAAAGTATATTATATATATTTTGGGGGTTCCAAGTAATTTTCCTAGCAAAGAAATGATGATTTTTACATGTAGGAGAGGAATTCCAGAATTGGCCCGGTATGGAAGCAGTTAAAACCTGAACACAAATCTGGAAGAATGAGCTTCTAAGACATTGCATTATGTAAGATAAACCGTATGCAATATGTAGGTAGGTGATCCCAGAAAGTGGATTTGCCAAGTGGTTGAATTCTTACCTCCAGTCACTGTTTTCATCATTTTCTTGTACATTTCTGTAAAAGAATCAATTCTTGTATTATCTTTAAGAATATCAAGCACAGTTAACATATTAGCCAGTCTTTTTTGGGTGGGGGGGCATTTAAGTTCTCTTTTTGTTTTTCCTGGAGGCCCATCTGACATGTCCTGCTCCCAGTACCCCTCGGAGACGCCTATAAACATACCCCAGGAGGCTTATATAGAGCCCATGTGCAGAGCAGCCAATAGGTAGAGCTCCAGCGTCATCAGGGGCCGGGCTGCCTAAACTCAGAAGAGGACGCCATTTTTCATGTTTAAGAGAAACAAAAGAACTGTTCTTACAGATGGAATGCTTTAAATTTTTGCACTGGTATGTTCCCCAGTGATGTGCTCTCCTCCCCCCATGCTTTTTGTGACAACTCAGATTAGACCAGAAATTGGATTTTTGATTCCACACATTGAAATTAAAAACAATGGAGTTGGGTTTTGGCACCCAAACTTTGAAGTTATCCATGAACCCAGGGCAGTTTGGCTCATACTTTGAACTCATTTGAGACCTGTGGAAAAGCTGCAACTGCTGACATCTTTGAAATTGCAAGTTGTCTGGCTTCAGCCCTGTCCGATTCATTGACCTAGAGTTGCCACCTCATCCCTTTTAGGCTATGTTTCCACTATTGCGTCCCCAAAGTCGCGCGATTTTTTTTACCGCGATTTGAAGCAATGCCTGTATCTATGGACCTCAAGTCGCATCAAAGTGGGACCAAAGTAGTGCAGGGACTACTTTGAAGTCGCTGCGACTTGAAGTCACACAGATATGAACGGTACTCATTGGAAATCATGGGATACAATTTGTCATGTGACTTTTCAGTCCCAAGTCGCATGAAAAGTCGCACTAGTGGAAACAGAGCCTAAACCTGAACACATAATCACACAAGTTCTGTGGCTGATTAAGGTGGCAATTAAATTCACTTGGTGCCTTATCTGCATTCAGTTAGCCTCAGAACCTGTGTAATTCATAGGTGTTCAGGTTTAGAGGGATGCGGTGGCAACCCTACATTGACCTAAAACATGAATGCAGATCAGAACACTCAGAGCTTTTATGGCTATTCTCAACACGTGTTGTGTGTAATGTGAGGTCATTCACAGAATATCTGCCCTAGGCATGGTTTCCTGTGCTTTGTTAAAAAAAAAAAAAAAAAAAAAAAAGTGTTGCTGTGCATTTCAGACCATTTATATTTAATTGGGCGTTTCTCTCAATGCAATAATGCACAACATACATATATGTGTTGCAGTGGATGGGACCTAATCTGCATAATTGTCTAGATCAGCCTCTATCAACCTCTTTAGCCCAGGAGGAACCTCAAACAATTCAGGCTCTTACGGAAACCAAGCCATCGGGAATCAGTGGTCTTACATTGGTGGTAAGTAATGCAACCCTTACAGATAGCTTAATCCCTTCCCACCACCTCCTACCCCAGCCCTTTGAGAGCTTTTAAATGCCAGGAGGTGGAGATGGGCATTTGGTCATGTGTTCACTGTGTTTGGCTGTCACACTATTGGAAAGCTCCTGGTCACAACTATCGAGAGCTTTCCGGTCCCTGCCAGGAACTGTGCTCACCCACTCTCAGCCCAGAAAAGTTTACATAAGGTCAAACTAAAGCCCACCCGCCAAGAGGCCACAAGTGTACCTTTGGCGGGAAGAGATTAAAAATATAAGTGCTTCCAAGCTGCTGGCTTTGGAACTATGTAGGCACCATCAAACAGAAGGTCAACAAGCCAGAGCTCAAGGTACCCTTACCTACTTCTGGAGGAACATTAGGGTTCCACCAAAGCCTGGTTGAGAATGGCTGTTCTAGATTATGGACTGAGAAAAGCCATTAGAGTGACAACCAGGGAACTAGCATTTTTAGAAGCAGAGGGCAGCAATCACAACCCTCAAAGGGCTCTCAGCACATTCAAATACAAGGATAAAGGAACTTTTTCAGTCATGTGATTGTAATTTTCAAAACTCATTGGAGTCAGCTGAGGAAAGAAAAAAAAAAAAAAAATCCACCACATGGGGTGCAGCTTATATGTTTCAAGGGTGATTTATTTAAGAAGAGTCCTATGGTAATGCATTAGGCTGGTGCAACCTTCTTATGCTTGCATTCTAGTATTGGTTTGAATTGAAGACAGCAGCAAGTCCATTCAGTGTAATGGTGAAGATGATCAAGTGGAAGTCTCCACCACTGACTTTGCTGAGAGGACTGAAGAGTTGCCTACTCTGAGCCTTATTAGGACTTGATTGTCTAGGAGGACCCCCTTACCTGTAATGCTGACTATTTTGTCAGTTTTATACCCAAATAAAGGAACCTTCCTCTTTGCAGTAAGGGAGTTGGAGGACATGGGACCAGCGCTTTGTGCAACCACATATTTAGACAAGTATAATGGGCCCTAGAAATTTAAGTTGTGTGTAGCACCCTCCTAGTTTGGGGCCACTAGGTATAAGTAAATTTAGTGTATTTTTGAGCTTCACTGTAATCAGTGGTGCAAAATTTGAGTGTTTTATTCTGTTCTGGCTTCTGCAGGCTCACCTACTTTCCCCTGTATTCCAGAAAGTACAGGAACATAGTGGGCTGGAAGGGGAAGATCTGGGGCTGATCATTCATACAGCCTCAGCCAATCCTTGGTCGGAGAGTGATCAGCAAAGGGGGGGGGTATAAATGGTCTAAGACATCAACAGCAGGGTCCTTTGCCTGCTGGAGAGTGACCCAGCCTGGAAGGACTGTCATGCCCTCCATGGCGATCCAGAGAAGTCTACAGGAGGTTCTGTGCAGTTCCAGCCCAAGGAGAGCTGAGGAACCAACTAGCAAATCTGCAGGAACAGTTGGAGCAAAGTCATCTGAGGATTTGGCTGAGAACGGTACAAGGTCTGGCCAATACTCAAAGGAGGCATTCATAAATACAATGGTGCAGCGAGTAGAAGCCTGAGAGAAATCTTGGGGAGAGACCAATTGCACTGTTGCGTTTCTTTATTTTCTTGCAGACCGTTCCAGATTTGCTGGCCTGGGCTGTTTCCAGAGTGGGAACTCCATAGGCTGAATTGTTCATTTTTCTTACTTGAAAACCTTAGTTAATGGTTTAAAGATGGTGTTCCCAACCAAGTTTACACTAGTTCTGGGTGTGCCAAGGCTCACCCTAATCCCTTTGCCAGTTCTACAAATATAAAAATCACAAAAAGGATACCATCTGCTTAGTTGTTGCTTGAAATGCTGAGCAAATACTGTGTCTGGCTGCCATGCAATAAATAGGGAATAGTACTTGGGACACACAGTGGGACCAGTATGGGATCTGCGCTACATTTGATTTGCCTAATTGTTACATCATTTAGGGGGTTTGGTGGAGAGGCATGTTAAGCTGGGAATCCTTGATCACCTACCACACATGGCCAACCAAATCCAATCAGCGCCGGGTGCACTGCCCCACAATCCTGCCAAAAAAAAAAAAAAAAAAGTTGCATTAGTGCTGAAAATAAAATGAGGATCAGAGTTATGAATTGTAAGTGACCTTTTAGTATTTATTATTTCCATAGCCGTATACACATTCATATTTAATTATGGGTTTTCTCTCCAACTGTCAAGGACATAGATTTCAGATGATGGTCATTTGATAGAGCCATGGTATATGTATAGATATGTAGCACCGAGCCAAAGGTTGGATAACAAGTCTGGCTCTGCTGTACTCAGTTGAGAAGCAATTCCTCAGGTCTGGTCATGTCTATACCCAAGCCTGGTGGCTGATTACTCCTGCCTGCCTCTGGAAAAATATTCCAGAAATACTATGGGGAGGGTCAAGCAATGGGTTATGAATATATATCTGACCACTACCAATCTCTGGGAGGGAGTGGCTGGGAGGAGATAAAGGTTTAGAAGGGTCTGACCAAAGCTCTCCGGCTCCTGGGCCTCTGCCCCTGGGGAGCAGCCTATGTTAGTGAAGAGCTGTTATGGGTCTCGGCTCACTCCTTATTGACTCAGACATGGCAGCAGCCATTGGCTCCCGCTGCAGCCAGTCAGCTACTCACAAGGCAGTGGGGGGGCAGGGTCAAACCTGGCTGTGTGACTTATGGACACAGAGCAAGGCTCAGGAGAGAGCGTGTACCAGTCACCCCCATAGCAAGCAGCTTGGCCTGAGGGTGGAGCCCAGAGTTCCAGAGAGGGATCCAAGAGGAAGATTGGGGCTTCTTTGTGAAACCACTTCACAAAGCAAGTATAACATGGCTTGCCATTTTAGTAAAAAAAGTATTATATAAAAAATCCTTACAATCACTTTAAGCTCATTATGTACATTTCTTAGCATGCAATCTCTCAAAATAACAATTTTGCATAGGAAAAATTTACACCAACAAATGAAACATCTGATTTGGTGACAAGATATAAAAAAAAAAAAAAAAAAAAAAAAAGGAGTACAGGTAAAATTAGACCATTTTTGATTCGGCTCACCTTGAAGATAAATCAAGTCATGTTCAGGCAGCTCCTTCATAAACGTCCTTTTTTAAACCTACATCCCAGATGCTCAGTCTTTATATAGCGTTCATAAGCAGGAAACCCGGACTTGTGTGGAGTGAACTCAAACCAAGCTTCTGAAATGAGATTTTCCCCCAGTTATTGTCCATCCAGAGAATGATGTGTCCTATACACAATGAAGAGTCACCTCTATTTCCTCTTCATTGCAAACAATGACCTTCCAAGCTTCAAAGGACAAGAAAAAAAAAAAAAAAAAAATGGAATGGAGAAGAGCAATTGTAAGGCTGGGCCATCCACTAGAGGGATTTGGTTTCAAAAATTGTGTCGTTAAGACATTTAAAGAGTTATTTGAAGCAGTAATGAGAAAAGTCAAACAGGATGGAAATTCTCTCCAATGAACACATTTCAATCAGTGAATGGTTTTCACTCCAGAAATTCCATTTATTCCAAAATTGAACCTCTACCCACCCAAAATAACACATATGTGCGGTGGAAAAGTGGGAAGTCTGCAAAGGCTCACATGCAACTCTGTGCTGAAAGCATGCTCACTGCACATTCCCATCACCTTAACTGGGGTGTCAAATACGGATCTCACTCCGTATGAATGATCGGGCGTCAACAAGACCAGCTTTTTATCATGTGAGCAGTTTGACAGCCATGCATAGTTATATGGGCTGATCCTTCCCCAGACATACAGATCCTACTAAAGGGGCTCCAGGGGCTGGGCAGGAAGGAGTTAATATTTCTGAAGAGGATTTTTACTATCTGCACCCAAACCAAATATATAGCACCACTCCAAGCTCCACTAGTTCAGTCATCTGGTGAGTCAATCCCTGTCAGGTGCAGCTCCCACAGGGCTGGTCTTGCCCATTGTCACAAAAACCATCAGACCAAGGGAACTCCCTCAGCCTAAATGTGTGTGTGAATTATACATTAGAGCAGTAATAACAAAAAAGTAACAAATACTGAATCCTGTGCCTTCCAGTGAGATAATCTAAGAACAAATTACAATATAGCAAAAAAGTCCACTGAAGGATTAGATAATTGAAGGAAGGCAAACTAAGAAAGTCCTGCAACATAAATACATGTATATGCTTCCTAGATGGGATAATCCTTTCTCTGTGAACCAGAATCCTGTGATAGAATGAGAAAAGGTGGCCACTTAGCAGATCCTTGGGACCCCTATCACGGGGGGTCTTTTGGGCTCAAAACTTATCCAGGAACAGCTGGTGAGATCCTCTCATTCAGTCATCCATCCACCAGGTGGATGGATGACTGAATGAGAGGATCTCACCAGCTGTTCCTGGATACATTTTGAGCCCAAAAGACCCCCCGTAATTTTTGTTTTAATAAAGAAGTTGTTTATTACACTATGAAGCTTCTCCTGCTTTTTTAATCCACATATGGCGAGAGTTACTATCGGAGTCAGTCTGGCTACATAGAACTAACAGCGCATATGAAGGAGTGAGCCTGTGTAACCAACCAGCTGTTCCCTCCGATCAGCTGCTCCAGCATATGGGATTCCTTTACATCGCTACCCTGATGCCAGTGGAGGATCCCGGGTGGATGGATGACTGAATGAGAGGATCTCACCAGCTGTTACTGGATACGTTTTTGAGCCCAAAAGACCCCCGTGATAGGGGTCCCAAGGATTTGGTAAGCAGCCACCTTTTCTCATTCTATCACAGGATTCTGGTTCACAGAGAAAGGATTATCCCATCTAGGAAGCATATACATATATTTATGTTGCAGGACTTTTAGTTGGCCTTCCTTCAAGTATCTAATACTGCAGTGGACTTTGCTATATTGTAATTGTTCATAGATTATCTCACTGGAAGGCTCAGGATTCAGTATGTTGTTACTTTTTGTTTACTTTTCTAAAGTATAATTCACACACATTCAGGCTGAGGGAGTTCCCTCGGTCTGATGGTTTTTGTGATAATTGTAGCGCACCTGAATATAGTTACCACTTTGACGAAACTGAGAATTCAATTTTTTAAGGTTGCAGCACTTTTGGTCAGTTTTATTTCACCCACTGGATAGTTTATTTTTCGTAACCTAAAGAAAATAAAATTATATTATATGTGCAGAATTGTGTGGAAATATTCTGCTGTTCACTTTTTGAATCCACATCACCTCCTTTAATAAGATAGCAATTTTTGGGTCAGCGCTGATTACTTGTGATATACTGGTCTTGCCCATTACTCAGAAGCATACCATGGAGAGATGGAGGGGCACACCAAGAGCTGGTCCATTGCAGGTGATAGGAAGGCTTCAGTTCCATCCACTCTTGAAAAGCACTAACACATTTAATCCATCATGGGCTTAATTGTAGAGCCCATGATGGGTTTAAACACAATAGAGGGTGTGGTTGGGGGAGGGAATGGAGTTGAAGCCTTCCTGTCACATTAGCAATTGAGTATCTCTTGGTGTGCACTTCCATCCTTCCCCGATATACTACTGAGGATTTTTACTGTATCCATTTTTGAATTAAAAGTATTCTTACCTCCAATGTATACTGAGATAAGCACAGAACAATTTTAGCATCTGTCGAGATTAAACTCTGTGGGGGGGGGGGGGGGGGGGGGGGGGGGGGGGACTTCATTCTGACCCTACCAATCAAAATGACAAGAGAAAAAGGAAGAGTGGCTGGAGGGGCTCATGGACACCACATGGCTGGCGTGGAGGTGAGCATAGTTCCAGGAAACTAATTTTAAATGACTTATCAACTGATGGAACGTACTGTTAAGTATTTTTAAGTGAAAGTTTATTGGAAAATTGACTAGTGTATGGCCAGCTTTAGTGCTCCACTAGCTTGATAAGCAGCTTTCTCTACATCCACTTAGTGTCTGATTGGCAGGGCTTAATCTGGATGGCATCAGCCCACCAGGGGAGGAGCTTGTAAATTCTGTAATAAAATAGTATATGGATAATGGGAAGCCCAAGCCCCAATTTTCATTTTTAGTATTCTTCATTTATAGGAATCATATGATGAGGAATAAAGAGGCCATTCTAGTAAAAAAAAAAAAAAAAAAAAAAAAAAAAAAAAAAAAAAAAACCACACACCTGATCTGTTTTTATGTATTTTATGCTGTCTCACAGCAGAGTAGATGGGATACGGGTCTTCACCGATATTGCAAATCTCTTTGTGACTGGACAGCTTTTCTTCATTAATCTGCAGAAGAAAGAGTAATAGCGGAAGTTGTTTCAGTGTACGCTAGGGGTACCCCAAGGCTCAGCTGTTTCTCCCCCCCCCCCCCCTTCTTTTTTTGTTTTTAAATTGTAACATGGCAACAAAGTGTTTGAGGAGTTGGCTGGTACAAGCCAAGAGGACAGCTGGCGTTAATTTAAAAGCAAGGTTATGAACAGGCAAGCAGCAAAAACTAGAATTATTATGTCCAAGTCAGGATGGTATCTTGTGATCAATAATGAATAACTAAATTAAATTGTAAATTATAAATTAGTAAAAACTCCAAGACCACAGTTTGTGAATTCAGGTCACTATCCCAGACTACACTGCTGCTACGTTTGTCATATCTGGATAATTTAAACTTAACATATGAAGAAAACTGCACATCAGAATGATTAGTAGGGATGAGCCGAACACCCCCCGGTTCGGTTCGCACCAGAACCCGCGAACGGACCGAAAGTTCGCACGAACGTTTAGAACCCCATTGACGTCTATGGGACTCGAACGTTCGAAATCAAAAGTGCTCATTTTAAAGGCTAATTTGCATGGTATTGTCCTAAAAAGGGTTTGGGGACCCGGGTCCTACCCCAGGGGACATGTATCAATGCAAAAAAAACTTTTAAAACGGCCGTTTTTTCGGGAGCAGTGATTTTAATGATGCTTAAAGTAAAAAAAAATAAAGTGAAATATTCCTTTAAATATCGTACCTGGGGGGTGTCTATAGTATGCCTGTAAAGTGACGCATGTTTCCATGTTTAGAACAGTCCCTGCACCAAATGTCATTTTTAAAGGAAAAAATCTCATTTAAAACTGCTTGCGGCTTAATGTAATGTCGGGTCCTGGCAATATGGATGAAAATCAGTGAGACAAACGGCATGGGTACCCCCCAGTCCATTACCAGGCCCTTTGGGTCTTGTATGGATATTAAGGGGAACCCCGCACCCAAATTAAAATAAGGAAGGGTGTGGGGCCACCAGGCCCTATATACTCTGAACAGGCAGTATACAGGCGGTGCAAACAAGACAGGGACTGTAGGTTTGTTGTTAAGTAGAATCTGTTTGTAATTTTGAACATTTTTAACGTGTTTAGCTCCAGCCAAAAAATCTTTTCTAAGCTTTTTGGAAAACATAGGGAAAGGGTTATCACCCCTGTGACATTTGTTTTGCTGTCTTTCCTCCTCTTCAGAAGATTTCACCTCACTTTTTTGTCCCAATGAAAAATGTTTTTGAAAATTTGGGTTTTTTGTGGAACAAGGATTGGAAAGCATCAGTGGAAAGGAGAAATTGTTTTCCCATATTAACTCTTACAGGAGAGAATTTCCCTTCCTAGGGGTAGATTTCATCTCACTTCCTGTTGTCTCCTTCCGTTTGCAAGTAGGAGTCGTTTGTAAGTTAGATGTTTGAAAGTAGGGTCCTGCCCTATATACTCAGCAGAAATTTGGGCCTTAGGTGTTGCTGTGGCCACAACACTGTAAGCCTCACAGGGCCCTGCTGTGAAATATTAGATCAAGAAATTGTAATTACATGCCCCTGTTGAACAGGAGCTGAAAAATTAGGCCTTAGGCACTGGTGCTGGTGCCACAACACTGCAACCCCTCACAGACACTCTAGTTGGAACGCAGGAACGAGCCCTGCTGCAAAGTATTGCATCAAAAATTGTAATTACACGCCCCTGTTAGACAGGGGCAGAAAAATTGGGCCCTAGGCACTGGTGCTGGTGCCACAACACTGCAACCCCTCACAGACACTCTAGTTGGAATGCAGGAACGAGCCCTGCTGCAAAGTATTACATCAAAATTGTAATTACACGCCCCTGTTAAACAGGGGCTGAAAAATTGTGCCTTAGGCACTGGTGGTGGCGCCCAGAACCAAAAATGTTCTTACAAGCTATCAGCGTGATGATTGAGGAGGAAGAGGATAATTACTCAGGGATAGTCACTCAGCATCAGCATAGGCAGTCTTTGAAGGGATCTGAGATTTCAAAAAAAATTATTCGGTTACATCAGCATCAGGTGCTTGGTAGCTGGTGGTGATCCAAGACTCATTCATTTTTATGAAGGTCAGCCGATCGACCGAGTCGGTGGACAGACGCACCCTGTGATCGGTTTACCACGCCTCCAGCAGCACTGAATGTGCGTTCCGAAAGAACGCTGGATGCAGGACAGGCCAGTAGCTCAATTGCATACTGTGCAAGCTCTGGCCAGTGATCCATCCTCAAGACCCAGTAACCCAGAGGATTTTCGGTGGGAAAGGTGTCCAAGTCTGATCTTGCCCCTAGGTATTCCTGCACCATGTAAAACAGACGCTGACGATGGTTGCTGGAACCGATCATACCTTGGGGCTGCGGACCAAAAAATTGTCTGAACGCATCGGTCAGACGGCCACCTTCTCCACCGCTCCTTCTTTGACTGACCGAAGCCTCAGCAACACGTTGTCCAGAAACAGGAGTTTGTAACCTCCCAGTCTCTGGGAACGCGTTGCACAGACCTTTCTGCAAGGCCTCCCGAAGATGTTTCATCCTCTGCTCCCTCTGCGATGGCAAGATAAGGTCCGCAACCTTACCCTTGTAACGTGGATCAAGGAGGGTTGCCAGCCAGTATTGGTCCTTCTCCTTGATACCACGAATACGAGGATCCTTACGCAGGCTTTGCAGGATCAGGGAGGCCATGCAGCGTAGGTTTGCTGAGGCATTTGGTCCGGAGTCCTCTGGGTCACTAAGAACGACATGGTCCGCAGCCACCTCCTCCAGCCACGTACAAGTCCATGTGTTTCTTGGGACTGATCCCTTAAAGACTGCTGCTGATGCTGAGTGCCAGGCTCCACCTCCATACTGACACAATCTTCCTCCTCCTCCTCTTCCTCCTCGTCCTCTTCCTGTGTGATCGGCGGGCACGCAGGAACACTGTCTGGATAAAGGGGGCCTTGAGAGCTAAGGAAGTCCTCCTCTTCCTGCCTCTGTTCTGCCTCAAGTGCCCTGTCCATTATTCCACGCAGCGTGTGCTCCAACAGGTGGACAGTGTCACTGATGCATGCACTGTCACTGCTCACCATCCTCGTGGCCTCCTCGAATGGTGACAGGACAGTGCATGCATCCCTGATCATGGCCCACTGCGTGGGGAAAAAAAACCAAGCTCCCCCTGACCCTGTCCTGGTGCCATAGTCGCACAGGTACTCATTGATGGCCCTCTGCTGCGTGTGCAGCCGCTGCAGCATGGCCAACGTTGAGTTCCACCTGGGGGCATGTCACAGATTAGGCGGTTCTTGGGCAGGTTAAACTCCTTTTGGAGGTCCGTCAGCCGAGCACTGGCATTATATGACCGGCGGAAATGCACACAGACTTTCCTGGCCTGCCTCAGGACATCCTGTAAGCCCGGGTACCTGCCCAAGAACCGCTGCACCACCAAGTTAAGGACGTGAGCCAAACAGGGCACATGGGTCATTTGTCCCTGTCGGAGGGCAGAGAGGAGGTTGGTGCCATTGGTCGCAAACCACCATTCCTGCCTTAAGTTGGCGTGGCGTCAACCACCTCTGAACCTGCCCCTGCAGAGCTGACAGAACCTCTGCCCCAGTGTGGCTCCTGTCCCCCAAGCACACCAGCTCAAGCACCGCATGGCATCTTTTGGCCTGCGTACTTGCGTAGCCCCTTGAACGCCTACGGAGCACCGCTGGTTCTGAGGAAGAGGCCATGGAGGAAGAAGAAGAGGAGGGGGTGGAGGAGAGAGGTGTGTCACAATCAGCATTTTGGAGGCGTGGTGGCGGAACAACCTCCAACACTACTGCACCTTGTCCTGCATCCTTCCCAGCTGCCAGCAGAGTCACCCAATGCGCCGTGTGAAACTTAGGTAACGTCCCTGTCCATGCCTGCTGGACCATGAGTCAGCGGTAATATGCACCTTACCGCTGACCGCCCTGTCAGCGAGGCATGGACATTGCCTTCCACATGCCGGTAGAGAGCCGGAATCGCCTTCCGTGAGAAAAAGTGGCGTTTGGGTACCTGCCACTGAGGAACCGCACATTCCACAAAACTCACGGAAGGGGGCAGAGTCTACCAACTGAAAAGGCAGCGAGTTGAAGTGCTAGCAATTTTGCCAAGCTAGCATTCAACCGCTGGGCATGTGGATGGCTGGGAGCAAACTTCTTTCGGCGGTGCAGCAGGCTGGGGCAGGGAAATTTGCCTGGTACAATCTGACGTCGGTGTACCAAAAGCAGATTGCCCACAAGTAACTTGGCTGTGACACACCTAATTCTACACCTTCATTCCTCTCACTGCAGGTCTCAGAGGACTGAAGGTCTAGTGGGGTTGGAAATCTCAGCTGATGAGGAGCAAGGAGAGATCCTCTTTGTTCTTTGGTGTGGGTCTTTTAGATACGCTTGCCAACGAACTGCATGGCAGGTCAACATATGTCTGGTCAAGCATGTGGTACCCAAGCGGGAGATGTTTTGGCCACGCGAGATACGCTTGAGACATATGTTGCAAATAGCAGCGGTGCGATCTGATGCACTCGTCTCAAAAAAGGCCCACACCAAAGAACTTTTTGAATAACGCGCAGAGACTGCAGCGCCCTGCACATGTGGAGCTTTGGGGTGTGATGCAGTCAATGTGCTGCCCTTAGGCTGGCCCCTGGAGGGCATCCTGCCTCGTTGGTGATGTGCTGCCGCCTCCTCCTCCTCCTCCTCCTCCTCCTCCTCCTCCTCCTCTCTCCTATCAGGCACCCACGTTGAGTCAGTGACCTCATCATCCCCTCCCTCCTCATCACTGGAGCAAACCTGGCAGTATGCTGCAGCAGGGGGAGCATGACTGCCAGATTGCTGTCCTTCTTGGGCACCCCCTCTGTCCGCGCTCATGTTACTGCCTTCATCGAGCTCAGTATCGTCATCAGAGCCTTCCAAACGCTGGGCATCCTCCTGGAGCATGTACCCAACACTGTGGTCAAACAGTTCGAGGGAATCCTCATGAGGACATGGTGGAGCTAGGGAAGGAGTCACTGATGACATTGAGCTGAGGGAAGAGGCCGCTGCTTTGCCAGACAAAGCACCCTGGGCATGGGTGAGAGAGGATGAGGAGGATGAGGACGGCTTGGTCATCCACTCGACCAAGTCTTCCGCATGTTGCGGCTCAACACGGCCAGCTGCCGAAAAAAAGGCCAAGCGTGTCCCATGGCCACGTGCTGATGAGGATGCACCGTCTCCACGACCAGCACTAGACACAGAGCCTGCTTGCCCTCTCTTATTGGCTTGTGACTGTCTGCCTCTCCTTCTTGGCCTTCCAGACATACTAATGGCCTGTAGCTGCACTAAGCTGGGATAGAACACCTGTAATTTTCTTCAAGTAGCTTTATATACTGTAACCAGACAAGCCTGCCTGTCAGTAGGAAGATAACAGGAACGGATCTAGCTGAACACTGTGAGCAGGACGCACTGTACTAAATGTAAATAGTCTAGCTGCCTGACCGTGGTACTAATAGGATCAAATAGAACACCTGTAATTTTCTTCAGGTAGCTTTATATACTGTAACCAGACAAGCCTGCCTGTCAGTAGGAAGATAACAGGAACGGATCTAGCTGTACACTGTGAGCAGGACGCACTGTACTAAATGTAAATAGTCTAGCTGCCTGACCGTGGTACTAATAGGATCAAATAGAACACCTGTAATTTTCTTCAGGTAGCTTTATATACTGTAACCAGACAAGCCTGCCTGTCAGTAGGAAGATAACAGGAACGGATCTAGCTGTACACTGTGAGCAGGACGCACTGTACTAAATGTAAATAGTCTAGCTGCCTGACCGTGGTACTAATAGGATCAAATAGAACACCTGTAATTTTCTTCAGGTAGCTTTATATACTGTAACCAGACAAGCCTGCCTGTCAGTAGGAAGATAACAGGAACGGATCTAGCTGAACACTGTGAGCAGGACGCACTGTACTAAATGTAAATAGTCTAGCTGCCTGACCGTGGTACTAATAGGATCAAATAGAACACCTGTAATTTTCTTCAGGTAGCTTTATATACTGTAACCAGACAAGCCTGCCTGTCAGTAGGAAGATAACAGGAACGGATCTAGCTGAACACTGAGCAGGACGCACTGTACTAAATGTAAATAGTCTAGCTGCCTGACCGTGGTACTAATAGGATCAAATAGAACACCTGTAATTTTCATCAGGTAGCTTTATATACTGTAACCAGACAAGCCTGCCTGTCAGTAGGAATTTAACAGGAACGGATCTAGCTGAACACTGTGAGCAGGACGCACTGCACTAAATGTAAATAGTCTAGAAGATAACAGGAACGGATCTAGCTGAACACTGTGAGCAGGACGCACTGCACTAAATGTAAATAGTCTAGAAGATAACAGGAACGGATCTAGCTGAACACTGTGAGCAGGACGCACTGCACTAAATGTAAATAGTCTAGAAGATAACAGGAACGGATCTAGCTGAACACTGTGAGCAGGACGCACTGCACTAAATGTAAATAGTCTAGAAGATAACAGGAACGGATCTAGCTGAACACTGTGAGCAGGACGCACTGCACTAAATGTAAATAGCAGGAACGGATCTAGCTGAACACTGTGAGCAGGACGCACTGCACTAAATGTAAATTGCAGGAACGGATCTAGCTGAACACTGTGAGCAGGACGCACTGCACTAAATGTAAATAGTCTAGAAGATAACAGGAACGGATCTAGCTGAACACTGTGAGCAGGACGCACTGCACTAAATGTAAATAGCAGGAACGGATCTAGCTGAACACTGTGAGCAGGACGCACTGCATTAAATGTAAATAGTCTAGATAGAAGATAACAGGAACGGATCTAGCTAAACTGAATACAGTGTATATATATATATGCAACACCTGGGATGCATATATATACACAATACACTGTAAGTGCAGCTAACTGACTGACTGTTCTGCCTAATCTATCTAACTCAAATCAAATGACACTGTCTCTCTCTCTCTCTCTATCTCTCAGCACACCGGAACACACACTACACAGGGCCGCCGTGCAGGCGGCCTTATATAGTGTGGGGTGTGTACTAAATCCCCTGAGCCATAATTGGCCAAAGCCACCCTGGCTTTGGCCAATTACAGCTCTCTCTACTGACGGCGCTGTGATTGGCCAAGCATGCGGGTCATAGTGCATGCTTGGCCAATCATCAGCCAGCAATGCACTGCGATGCCGCAGTGAATTATGGGCCGTGACGCGCCACACGAATTTAGCGCGAACGGCCCATAACGTTCGCAATTCGGCGAACGATCGAACAGCCGATGTTCGAGTCGAACATGGGTTTGACTCGAACACGAAGCTCATCCCTAATGATTAGTAATCAGCTGAACTGATGTACAAATCATGACTTTCCTGTAGAAGTCAACTTTAGCTCCATTACCTTCTGCTACCCAAGCTTTAATTAGTAACATTGTCCATTACTGTACTTGTCTTAGAAGGTTAATTACAACTGGAATGTACCAAAACAGTAAAAAAAAAGTAGCAAAACACTTTTAATATCAGTCCTTACCAGGAAGGAGCCAATGGTTTGCTCTACTCCTAGGTTTAGACCAAATTGACATTTTCTTTTTAGGTGCTTGGATCAATGTGCAGACTTATTCCTGAGCAAAATGCATAAAAAAAAAAAAAAAAAATAAATAAAAAAATAAAATATATACCCCCCCGCATCTCTCACTGGCACATTGCCCTACATGGCTGGAAGTCCCCAGTTACATAAGCAGAGTGGGCGGAGATAGCAGGGACATTGTCATATGGCCAATACCACCACCAGCCACGCTCTCCCATTTATATGAATGATGACAGCTCAGGAAAAAATAAAATTCAGCTAGTGGTACTGTCAGGATAGGTTGTGTGCACCAGGTCCCCCTTTTAACGAGTCAGCAGGCACCACGATGATGGATTCACAGCTAGGAATGTTTTTGTGAGTTTTAATTTAAATAAAGGGCTTGTCAAACATTTGGGTCTTTATTACGCCCCCTCATGTTGAGGGCATGTGGCCTGTTATGGTTGGGGGGGGGGGGGGGGGGGTGCACATCTTTGAAGTTCACCAAACCCAGGACAGTTTGGCTCATCCCGAGTTCTTACACATGCCTCAGATTGCCGCTACTGATAACATCTGAGAGGAAGTTGGGATGCAGACAAACTAACAAAGAGGCTTATATTGATGAACAGTAAAATAAAGAGACTGATGCCTCCATTATTCAAGAAGCTAAAGTCAAGTCACTTCAGAGCTAAAGGTTCTCCTTGTTTTAAAACCTTGGACAGGACCTGGCATGTACGTACTTTATTCATGACGAAGAACACGAATGTATAGGCCCAAAGATCTGTCAGAGAGTACGAGTCTCCAAGAAATTTCTCTTTTATCTTCTCCCATGGCTTTGTCCATTCCCGGTCAGTTTCCAATTTGATTCGTTCACATAACCAAAACTCCAGATCTTTCATGTATGAAAAGTCCGACCAGTTACTTTTAGCATACAGAGAGGACATACACCTGGAACATTAAAGTAGTAAGTCAGATGATTGATAGGCAAGTTATTCATTCAACATGCTTCCTTTGCCTGAAATCTCTACCCCATTTGTTGTTTAACCACTTCAGCCCAGAAGGATTTGCCCCCTTCCTGACCAGGACATTTTTTTGCGATATGGCACTGCGTCAATTTAACAGACAATTGCGTGGTTGTGCGGTGTTGTACTTAAAATTTATGTCCTTTGATTTCCCACAAATAGAGCTTTCTTATGGTGGCATTTGAATGAATTTTGCATTCAAGAAAAGACTGTCGGAGCTGAAATTACTAAAAATAATTCTTTAATGGGATCCCTTTGACGGATATGGTGTACCAGTACAGTTCCCATCCACCTTAAACTGAACATAGACTGCTCAAATGTCTCCTTGGTAAACTTTGAATTTGTGTTACTGCCGTTTCACATCCATCTATAGACCCATTCACAGTATTTTGAGGTTTATTTGGTTTAAACTGGCTTACCCAAGTTATGGGCTGCCATATCTTTTTTACATTCCTACCCCCTTAGCCCTGTTGTAGGTTGATTGTGGTGTGAAAAGTTTGCTGTGTGCTGAATATTAACTCCCGATTGATTATTTGGCAAATCCCATCCACACCCACCACAGTATTAAACAAGAGCACCTTTTTTGGAGGACAGACCAGGGAGATGCATACTGGGTTACTTCCAATAAAGTGGGATTTCTTTAATTAGGCAACACTTCCGCTCTTGCACAATAACAGACAGCAAACTACTTTACAAATGAGCAGACTGCAGGTTACCTCATTTCCCATTCAGCTCTTAAGCGACTGGAGAATCCAGGGGAGGACTCTGCAATAAGGCCGGTGCCTCTAGAAGAGCCTGGAGACTCAGTTGGAGGATGCATCCCGGGTCACATACCACACAGTACCGCAAGTTCGGAAGAAAGGAACTAGTACCGTGTGATCAAGCCTTTGCTATTGCATATAGTCATTAATTACCCAATCCTTTGGCAGAGGACTGTAACAGTTACACCGAATCTTAAAGTCTGTGGCAGAGACTATGACCGAGCATCACATCGGCTGCTAGGTCAGTGAGAGGCCTGTGGTGGTTGCTGAATCCAGTTGTGGATGCTGTTGCCCTCTGGATCAAAGAGTGTTCCTGATCTGCAATTTCAAGGTACCTGAAATCTCCCTAAACCCTCCATCTTTCTATTGCAAGAATCTTTCTTAAATGAAGCATTCAAGAAAAGAGACTGTGTCGGAGCTGAAATTACTAAAAAGAACTCTTTAATGGGACCCCTATGACGGATATGGTGAACCAGTACAGGAATGGCAAGACCCAATTTAAACCAGCAACTCCTTCGGGGGCAAGTGCTACATATAAAAGATTCAATTTTTTTTTTTTTTTTTTTTTTTTTTATGAAATCTCCACTTTACCAGTATCTCCCCCACACCCATGTCAACAGGTATAATCAACACTCCCCTTATTCAACCCCACTACTGTAGACAAGGTTGCTAAATTTATTTCTAACACCCAAACCACCTGTCCCCTGGACCCTCACAAATACTATGGTTACCCTCTGATTCTATTCTACACTCTAAACACAGCTTCAATCTCCCCCTTTTCTTCCCAAACTTGCTAAAACATTCTTTAGTCACCCCCATACTTAAAGCCTTCCTTGCACCCTACCAATCTTAAGCTACACCCCCATTTCCTTGCTCCCTTTTGCTATAATCTCCACGAATACCTGGTCTACAAACAAAAGGTAATGAAGCTGAAAGAGAATGACTTCATTACTTCTATTTAAGAGCTGTCGCTCCCTGGCCACTAGCTAGAGAAGCAGCTAATCAAGCATTGTCTGTGCTGGATTAGCAGCAGGGGAGGCACAATAGGTTTAATAGACCCTTCATGTCTTCATAAAGGACCTATTCCCTGCCTATACTATCACAAAGTAGGTTTGTTAGTCCCCTTGAGACAGCAGGGGGGTGGATTAACCTGGTAATGAGGGGGTAAAACCTTCCAAGGCTAATGTGTTAAATTTTCTATTAAAAAAAAAAAAAAAAAAAAAATTATATATAAAGTTTAAAAATTGCCCTGGGCATGAAGTGGTAAAAAAAATTATAAATAAAAAAAAATTGTTAGAATATACATATATACCATGTTGATCCAGATATCGCACTGATGAAGGTCACGGTACCCAAAAAGTTGAGTTCAGCCAGTTTAGAAATTGTTCCCAGAAAACCAACCATGGCACGGAGTCCACCCCCAGATCCCAAGACCGCGATTACAGGAGGGTTGCAATTCTTCAGAAAAAAAAAAAACAAAAAAAAACAAATATAAAAAAAGTCTACTTTAGATGGAATATGGATTTAACAGTGGTAAGAAATTGGTAAAATAGCATGAAAACTGAATACAAGTATGGCATAAATCATCATCTGTCACCAGAGCAGGAAATGGTAGCAGGGCCAGGAAGCAGGTAGCAGTCAGCGAAGGACCAGATCGGCAGGCAAAGCAAGTCCAGGAAGTAAGCCAAGATCAGCAACAGCTGGGCAAAGTATTTGCCTATGCCTTACAAAAGGTGAGCAAGGATGGGCTTCTTTGAGCCAACACCTGTTTTTTTCATGGACAGGTGAGAGGAGCAGGTCTGGAGCAATGCTTACTTGGTTTACGCGGTTTCAAAAATCAAGGTTTACAAGACTAAAATACTAAAAGGACTTACCTCTTTAACATTCATGCCCAAGGACAAAAGGGTCTCCTTTACTTTTCTCATCCTTGCCTTGACAGCTACGGTTTCCCCTTCTGAGCTATGAAGTGTGAAGAGAGAAAAAAAAAAAAAATTACAGAAATGTAGTTAAAGTTTATCCAGAGACAAGACTGTCATCCTGGATAGAATGGAATTCAATTTTTTTTTTTTTTTTTTTTTTTTTTTTTTTTTTTTTATTAAGCAAAAAATAGAAATCTCCTCAAAGTGGGAAAAATTCCCTCTTGATCAAGCGTTCCTATTAAAGCAGCTATACTCGGTCCTGTGGAGCTCTAATGATCCTTGAGTTGTGGCTCATTGATCTTCCATTTAATGGTGCTTGCATAGTGTCAGGGACAATGCCAATCGGCAGAGCCAGCTGCATGACTCGAAGGATGAGCTGACGTCCAAGTATGAACCTAGGTTCAGACTGAGCTTTGGTCGCTTGGTACTTCACACAAACACCTGAATTACTGCCCATTTGGGGAGTAGCTGTGAATCATAATTTAGAAAGCCGACATTTCCGCATGAACACTTAGTCATCTAGAACCTGTCTGGCTATCTCTTGGGTCCACAACCCTGAACATTTGGCTGATAAGTTGATCTTTCTCCCCTGGCTTTATGTGAAGCCACACTGAAAATGTCCCGGATTAAGTCAGAATGGAAACATATTGGGCTTAGTCAATACATTAAAGATGCACAAGATTTGTGAATTCAAATTTATAGATTGGTAATAACACCATGTCCGCCAACATTTTTTATGTCATATGCTTTTATTCTGTAACAAAAATATATAATTTTTTTATACATGTGAAGTTATCTGTATACATGCCTAAAAAGTCCCATATTCCCCATAAGTATCTCGTAAGACAACTTATAGAAGAAGGTATTTGTACTGCATATACACAATTTTACCAAAAAGTATTGGGACACCTGCCTTTACACACACACAAACTTTAATGACATCCCAGTCTTAAACCCCATACATTAGATTTTCGTCTTCAGATTTACTAAAACCATATAATGTGATGTCAAACCTTAAGAGTTTCAATTTGTATGCAATCAGGCTGGCCCTTGCACTACATGGTTTTGGTAAATCTGAAGACAAATATCTGCAGATAATCTAATAGTGTGTATGGGGGCCTTCGTCTGTAGGGTTAAGTATTGAGTTGACCCACCTTTTGTAGCTATAACTCTTCTGGGAAGGCTGTCCACAAGGCTTAAGAGTGTGTCTATGGGAATGCTTGACCATTCTTCCAGAAGTGCATTTGTGAGGTCAGGCACTGACGTTGGATGAGAAGGCCTGGCTTTCAGTCTCTGCTCCAATTCATCCCAAAAGGTGTTCGGTTGAAGTCAAGACTGCGCAGGCCATTCAAGTTTCTCCACTCCAAACTCACTCATCCATGTCTTTATGGGCCTTACTTTGTGCACTAGTCCAAATCATTTGGTGGCGGGGTTGTTTTTCAGGGGTTAGGCTTGGCCCCTTAGTCCAAGTAAGGGGAACTCTTAAGGCGTCAGCATGTCAAGCATAGGCGTGCGCAGGGGGTGTGCCAGGTGTGCCTGGGCACACCCTAATCACCCCAAGTGCATTAGCATTATCACTCTGTGTGTCGGCGGGGAGATGGGAAATATCTCCCTCTCACAGTTCTGCCATTAATAAAGTGCTACCATACCTCTTTCACTGCATTGGCTCTGCCATAAGTGTGTGTGTGTGTGTGTGTGTGTGTGTGTGTGTGTGTGTGTGTGTGTGTGTGTGTGTGTGTGTGTGTGTGTGTGTGTAATATACATACACGCACATGTGTGTTTGAGCTTTGGGGTGCACACCCTAATGCAACAGGCTGCGCACACCTATGATGTCAAGACTTGACAATTTTATGCTCCCAACTTTGTGGGAACAGTTTGGGGTAGGCCCCTTCCTGTTCCAACATGACTGCACACCAGAGCACAAAGCAAGGTCCATAAAGACATGGATGAGCGCGTTTGGGGTGGAGGAACTTGACTGGCCTGAGTCCTGACCTCAACCTGATAGAACACATTTGGGATGAATTAGAGCAGAGACTGAGCCAGGCCTTATTGTCCAACATCAGTGCCTGACCTCACAAATGTGCTTCTGGGAAAACCACCAACCATTCCCATAGACACTCCTAAACCTTGTTTACAGCCTTCCCCGAAGAGAAGACAAGAGACAACCATCTCCGCTTCCTGCTGTTAATGCTTGCACCTGTAGGGTCCCTGGGAAACCCCTGATGTCACAGGGAAACAATTTACTTTATTTCGAGATCAGATTACTTTAAATACATTTTCTACAAATAAAAGTCCTGTTGGCAAGATTTTTGAAATACAGGATGACAGACTCATGTTGCCAGCACTACCCAATGTCTGCAATTTATTGTTTGTTCTTCTGTAGAAAAAAAAATAAATAAATAAAAAAATAAAAATTAGTGAAAATTACTTTACTTACCCATCTACAATGTCAATATTTTTCTGTGAAAACACAAAAGACACATTGTGATATTCAGAAACAGTCTGGTGATACAAACCAAAATGACAACATATTTTCCAGAATTAATGAAAAGTTCTTGTGACCCCGGAGGAGGGTTCACAGCTCATAGACATGGATTTTTGCTCCACTCAAGTCAGCCGGAATGCCAAATCAGTTAGCAGGAGCTTCATGGAAAGGAAAGTAGGGATGGGCGAACGGTTAGGCCCGAGCACAAGTTCAGGCCAAACTTTGGTTGTTTGAAGAACAGCAAACATTATGCAGTGTTCGGGGCAAGTTGGAAAGCTGCCAGAAAAACAGTTAAAGTATATGGGACGCTAACAAACATGAAAAACCAAAAATGCTCATTTTAAAGGCTTACATGCAAGTTAACCACTGGGCACTTAAACCCCCTTCCTAACCAGACAGATTTTCAGTTCTCACATTTTGAGTGACAATTACTCAGTCATGCAATACTGTACCCATATGAATGTTTTCCTCCCCCCCAGCTCTTTTGGTGCCATTTAATCACTGCCGGATTGGATTTAAATATATCTATATCTATATCTATCTCAGTACTTCAGGTCTGATAAATTTTCAGAGATTGGCACCATAGCTTATGAATTCTATAACTTTCACAAAAATCAAATATACACAGATTTGGGTTATTTTCAACCAAGATATGTAGCAGTATCCATTTTGGCCAAAATGGATACTGCTACATATCTTTGTTAAAAATAACCCAAATCTGTGTATATTTGATCTTTGTGAAAGTTATAGAATTCATAAGCTATGGTGCCAATCTCTGAAAATTTATCAGACCTGAAGTACTGATGGCCTATTTGAGACCCTAACATGCCAGGAAAGTACAAATACCCCCAAATTACTCCTTTTGGAAAGTAGACATTCCAAGGTATTTAGTAAGAGGCATGGTGGAGTTTTTTGAAGTTGTCATTTTTTTCCCCCACAATTTTGAAAAAAAAAAAATATATATTATCAGGTTATTTTACACACTTTGCTATTACTCCGAGTATGGCGATACCACGCGCAACATTTTTACACAGCGTTGCCACATACAGAGGCCCAACATGCAGGGAGCACCTTGAGGCGTTCTGGAGCATAGATTACACATCTAATTTCCTGATTAGATCTTACACTTTTGAAGGCCCTGGACAACGGAAACGCCCCAAAAGGGTCCCCTTTTGGAAAGAAAACACCAACGTATAATCTAGAGTCTTTTGAACATGTCATTTTTTTGTACAAATTTTTGGAAAATATGGAAATTAATTTTTTTTTTTTTTTTTTAAACAAAGTTGTCCAGTCATACAATATTTCACACACCCACCATGTACACACCAAAAAGGACACCCCAAAATAGTATTGCGGAGTATGGATGGCTGGATAAATATGACAGAGGGATGGCCGAGCATGGATGGCTGGGATGACTGCTGCAATTGTAACAGAGCAGCGCTCTAAGCACTAAACATCCAGCCCACAGTGCTGATACATCTGATCCCTTCCACTGGACGGAGAGGGGAGAGAGGAACCGGATATCACGCCAGTTTGTTTACATGCGATCACGCCGTCATTTGATGGTGCAATCACGTGGTAAATGCCCGCTCTCAGCGGCCATTTACGAGAGTAGTGATTTTAATAATGCTTAAAGTGAAACAATAAAAAGGAAATATTTCTTTAAATATCATGCCTGGGGGGGGTGTCTATAGTATGCCTGTAAAGTGATGCATTTTTTCCCCATGTTTAGAATAATACCACAGCAAAATGACATTTCTAAAAAGGAAAAGTCGAAGAAAAAAACAAAAAAAAAAAACAAACACCGATTGTGGCTATAGTGAATTGTCGGGTCTCGGCAATATAGATAAACTCATTGGGGGGGTTAAAAAAAAAAAAAAAACCCCCACACACACACACACACACACACACACAACGTAAGGCCCCCCCAAATCCATACCAGACCCTTATCTGAGCATGCAACCTGGCAGGCTGCAGGAAAAAGAGGGGGGGGGGGGGGGGGATGAGATAGCACCCCCCCTCCTGAACCGTACTAGGCCACATGCCCTCAACATGGGGAGGGTGCTTTGGAGTAGCCCACAAAGCACCTTGTCCCCACAACCCTTGACCGGTGGTTGTGGGGGGGGGGGGTCTTATTGGAATTCGGAAGCCCCCCTTTAACAAGGGGACCCCCAGATCCCTGCCCCCCATGTGAATTGGTAACAGGGTACATTGTACCCCTACCATTTCAAGAAAAAACAAAAAAACAAAAACACCCCCACGACAGTTTGAGACAAGTCCTTTATTAAAAGATAAACATAAAAATCTCCCGCAATGTCCATTCATCTATCACGATGTCCGATGAGCTTGGCTCCGGCCAAATGGCGCCGCTTCTTGGCGACAGTTCTTATAAAGCCGAGGGCGGGGCCACTCTGGCGTAAACGAGTGACCCCACCCCCCTCATGACATCAGAGGAAGGCAGGGTCACCCGTTTACATCACCAAGTGGCCCTGCCCTCAGCTAGAACTGTCACCAAGAAGAAGCCTTCCATGGAGGCGGAGCTGTTGCATTTTTTCGGCTCGTCGGGCGGCGTGATAAATAAAAATGTCCATTCATCCATAATAAAAAAAGTTCTTGTCCCAAGCTGTCTCATCTACCATTTGACACTTTCTTTGTGAAATGGTAGGGGTACAATGTACCCAGTTACCAATTCACATAGGGGAGGGTCCCCTTGTTAAGATTCTGATAATCCTCCCACCCACAGACCAAGGGTTGTGGGGATGAGGCCCTTGTCCCCATCAACATGGGGACAAGGTGCTTTGGGGGCTACTCCAAAAGCACCCTCCCCATGTTGAGGGCATGTGGCCTGGTATGGTTCAGGAGGGGGGGAGTGCTCTTGTCCCCCCCCCCCCTTTTTCTGCAGCCTGCATGTTTGGATAAGGGTCTGATTTTTGGGGAGGGACCCCTACACCATTTTTTTTAATTTTGGTGCAGGGTTCCCCTTAAAATCCATACCAGATCCAAAGGGGGACCCCTACATTTTTTTGGTCTGGGGTTGCCCTTAATATTCATACCAGACCCAAAGGGCCCGGTAATGGACTGGGGGGGGGGCCCCCCCATTTTTTTTTTTCAATGACTCATCTATATTGCAGAGACCCGACAATTCATTGCAGCCGCGATCAGTTTTACATGATCTGCCGAGTGATCTGCCATAGCAAGAACCCCCCCCCCCCCCCCCACATGGCTTGGTATGGTCTCTTGGTCAACAAGGCTTTATGCTCAAATGAAAAGGTCCGGTATTCATTTTTCATATTTTGCTTGAGGATCTTTCTTAAAATCTATACCAGACTTGAAAGGTTTGGTATGGATTTCCTGTGGTGGGACATTTTAGTTTTTTTATATATGTAGGCTGTGCTACAGAAAGTGACATTTGTAAATAAAGTGTCAAATTAATGGTTAGTTAAACGTAAACCTTAGCAACCAATCATAATTTGGCTCCATCAGGGCCAGCCCTACCATGGGTCCTGCGGGGGGCCATTGGACCCAAACAGCACTTTGAGAGGGGCGGCAAATTGACACCCAAGATGAGGGCGGACTGACCATTCGGGGAGAGGATCCTGTCCTGGACACTGTTCATACAGAAAGGAATGAGTAGGAGCAGGCTTAGGATGGTGAGGATGGGGGTAAACACAGAGGCATCCTGATTTACTGAGACAAGGGGGGGGGGGGGGGGGGGGGAGCTGCAACACACTGGACAGATGCCCCAGGAGCCGCTGCCACTGGCTGGCTGACCAGGTTGATTTGCACATTTCAGCTATGTGAGAGGCAGAGCAGCCAGTGTGCTGAGCACAAGGTGGCCACTGCCCAATAGATCGGTGTTGATTGCTAAAAGGAGGATGGATGGATGGTCAGCCCTAGAAGGGAAGATTTGTTTTGAAGTGTGCAGCACCAAACAAAAGAGCTGTACATGGGGGAGGGGTGCGCAAAGGTGAGGACTATGGCACAGTTATTGCAGAAGTGAGATGTTTAACCACTTCCTGCCCGACCCATAGCAGATGACGGCCGGGCGGTGGTTCAGTTATCCTGACTGGGCGTCATACGAGGTCCAGCAGGATACCATGCCGCCTCATGCATCGCGGCGATCGGTGGGTCAGCCTGACACACCGCTACACCGATCTTGGTAAAGAGCCTCCGGCTGTTGCTGTCCAATCACGGCTGATCATGATGTCAATAGGAAGAGCCGTTCGGTCTTTTTATTTGTTGCGCAAAAAATAAAAACCGCAGGAGGTGATCAAATGCCACCAAAAGAAAGCTCCATTTGTGGGAACAAAATGATAAAAAAAAAAAAAAAAAAAATTTGTTTGGGTACAGTGTTGTATGACCGCGCAATTATCATTCAAATTGCAACAGCGCTGAAAGCTGAAAATTAGCCTGGGTGGGAAGATGTCCAAGTGCCTGGTATTGAAGTGGTTGAGAAGGAAAACTTCAGATGTTGAATAGGTGCAGAGATGTGCTGTGGACTGGGACACAAAGGTGACCATAATATAAAATTATGGATGTGGGGGGGCCCTTTTGGTGGGCGTGATTTTTTTTGGGGGGGGGGGGGGCACAGCAATTTATTCTTGTACCCAGGCAACACAATGTCTTAGGCCTGGGCTCCATTGGTTACCTCACAATGCCTACCAGGCCCTTTGGGTCTGTTGCGAATTTTAAGGGGGTCCACAACACAAAAAAAAAAAAAAAAAAGCAGCCGAGATCCCTCCAAAATCCATACTAGTCCGTCATCTGAGAAAGTAGCCTGGCACGTCAAGAATGGGGGGTGCCCCCACCTGAACCATACCAGGCTATATGCCCTGTAATTTAAGGGGGCATCACCATTTTTTGGGTATTGGAACACCTTAAAATCCATACCAGACCCAAAAGGACCTGATGTAGATTGTGGGGGAACCCTCACACTGTTTTGTTACCCTGTTCCATTCACCTGGTTCTTAACCAGCATCCATGATAGCTGAATCTCACCATATTTCTACCACCTGTGGCGGCCGCTCATATGGGGCGCAGGGGTGCCACCCAGGGTTGCCAACCTCCCGCAGCATTTTTTTACTGACAAAACATGAAAAATTTACTGGTGGAACACATTTACTGGCAAACTGAGAAATTACAGAACTCCTATTGAAAAATTAACAATGAATACTTGGAACAGTATAAACATGATATGGAAACACTGACAATACCTATAACAGAGTAATTTGCTTGATTTACACTTAAGAAAAGTCAACACCGCATGAAATTATCAGCCCCTGATATTTAACGGCAGAAAAAAAAAAAAAAAAAAAAAAAGTAACAGACGGTGTGCAACTGGCAGTTTTCAACCCTGGAGCCACCCCCCTAATCTATATGCAGGGTGGCGGACACATGGATTTCATGTTTTTTTTTAAGCACGTGATTAGAGCCTTAAGCCTGGTACACACGATCAGATTTTTGGCCAACCAAGCATCTGATTTGTCAAAAAGACGTGTGCCTGGATCTTTTTTGCATACTAATAGCGCACAATTGTCGGCCAAAAAACAAACGTAGTGATGTACTACAAGGAATTTCACGTCTTGAGCGCCACCCTTTGGAACCCTTCTGCTAATTTGGTGTGCATTGATTCCGAGCATCCGTGTTCATACTTTCAACTTCTGTGATGGATTTGTGCACTGACAAAAATTTACTAGCCTTTCATCCAACATTTGTTTGCCGAAATTTGGACAATTGTCAAAAGGAGCATACTAACGGTCGGATTTTAGGACAACAGTGGGTCAGACAACCCCCTGCCAACAATCTGATCGTATGTACGAGGCTTAAGGCTCCAATTGTCTCCCAAAAAGGTGACCTCACCCAGTTGTGCAACATTAATATTCACTAATGTCTTCCGGCTTCTCCTCCCAGCCAATCAGGAAGCGGGTCCTAAGTAGGGATGGGGGGGGAACGGTTCGGCCCGAGCATAAGTCCGGGCAAACTTTTGTTGTTCAGCCAACAAACAAGTCATTTGAAACGTTTGTTTGCCCCCCGAACTGACCACAATGCATTGCAAGCCCTGATTCGCTCAAGCGGTAAAAGATTCAGCCAATCAAGGCACAGAGCAGTCAGAATCATGATTGGACACGGTCATCATGACTTTATCCAATCACGGCTCATTCCAGCTCCACAGTATAAAAGTATTCTTTCAATGGCAGCCATTTTCAGTGTGGAGATAGAACAGGGCTCTGTGCAGTGCTATTAGTTAGTGTTCTATACTGTGCTATTTTGCTTCAATTGTCAGTGTAGAATATTAGTTTAGTGTCAGTCTAGGGATAGTGTGAGTGTAGTGAGGAGGATCATTCAGCTTTGTATAGTGTGCAGCTAGAGTAGGGACAGCTCAGATGGTCTCACTACACTACAGTGAAACGGTCAGTAATCTTGACATTAACGTAAATCTAGAGTAGGGACAGCTCAGATAGCGTCAGTGTAGTGACAGTTGCACACCGTCTGATTGTGTTACTGCCAGCTTAATGCCATATAGTTCTGTGTGTCACTGTACATTTGGCACATTATATTATAGTGTATCCATGGAGAGTGTCTGTAGTGTGAATACTCAAATTAAAGTGCACCAAACACCTCTTTACATCTATTAAAGTGCATCTATGTACAGATTTCCACCACTTCTTTACATTTGCTTATAAGCACCACCCCCTCCCAATAACGTCTGGGAGATCAACAAAGAGGGGCAGACGTTCCCTTGGCACTGTAAGTGGGCCAGCAACAAAAGGTGTCCACAGGCAAGCCAAGGTGGACATGGTGGTCAGTCCTCAGGCAGGGCATAATTTCCTCTGTTTAGTGAGTTTGCCCGTGCTATCCAGCCACAGCATGCAGAGGAGGTGGTGGACTGGCCTACAAAACCTTCCTCATGCTCCGTCACGCAAGCAGAGACAAGTGTGCAGTCCCCTGCAGTTGCCGGAGTGGATAAATCTGCCTCCTTGTCCACATCTATTCCCACCATAGCTCCAACATCAGCCATGGAGGAGTCAGCTGAGTTATTTGACCACAGTGTCAGCCACTTGTTCCTTAATGATGTCCAGCCATTACTGGATTCAGATGTTGGTTCTGAGGTTGAGGATTACAGAAACATGAGCCTAGAGAGGGAGGAACACCGGTAGACAAAATGATGGATGATAATTGATGATGTCACTGATGTGACCCCGGTGCCAGATAGGGCAGAGGAGGAAACTGAAGGTGAGGTGGCACAACCCCAAGGAGGCCCACATCAAGAAAGTAGAGAGCAGCCACCCTATTGCATCACATTCTGAAGCTGTTATCTCCGAGCCCACTCCCCAAATCTCAGCTGTCTGGGCCTTTCAGCACTTTGAGGGTATTCAATCATTTCATCTGGAAGAATGTTTTTGGTATAGGTTTCATGGGCACAATTAACATCCAAAGACTATTTTTTCAGTACCAGTTTGACAGGTGAATATCATTGCAATTTTTTACAGCAAGGCCAATTCTTGCCTTCATCAAGATTACCTCTATAGGGTTACGGTGGGAAGGCGCCACCAATGCCCAAAGACAAATTTTTATGCACCCGTTATTTCTATACAAAGAAAAAAGTGTCACCAGAATGTATCCAAAAAACACACACACACACACACACACACACACACACACACACACACACACACACACACACACACACCACTTTTATTCCCAGTGCACTACATTGTGGCCTCATCATACACACTGGCTCCACAGCTGTGTTGCTGAGCAAAAAAAAAAAAAAAAAAAGTTTGAGTTTTCCCCCCATAGAGATTTATTAGAGGATCCAGTACTGGAAGTCACTCACCTTTTTGGGCGCCATTGGAGATGAAGGTAGGTCACCGCTTATCTCCCAACATGTAAATCTGATAAAACAAAAAAAAAAAAAAAAGTAGTAAGACTTGTGAAGAGGATTAGCTCAGATATACAGAAGACAGGATAGAGATGGCTGTACCAGTAATCAGATGATGGTAGAAGGGTGGTTGGGAAGGTTTATTGGAACGTGTGTGAGTCTTTAGCCTCGTATAATCCTGACCTTACATCATATCATTGGGTGGGTTCTAGAGTTGCCTCCTCATCCCTTTAAAACCCAAAACACATTAATTATACAGGTTCTGAGACCAATTTAATGCAGATAAAGCACCAAGTTTAATTACCACCTTAATCAGCCACAGAACCTGTGTGATTCATATGTGTTCAGTTTTAAAGGAATGAGGTGGAAACCCTAGTGGGACCCCAGACACCTCCAAAGGGGTTTGTTTTTACCAGTCTGGTTTTGTTCCAGCAAACCTTATCAACACACACACACACACACACACACACACACCTCAAAGCAAGATTATAACCTATAAAAGCTTCAAAAGACTAATTTAGGTAAACTTGCCCTTCCCAAGGATGAAGCATATCGATACATCCCATTGCAACAAAGTCCTCACCCCTCCACAGTCTTTATTCTACCTCCTCATTTCCATGTTGGATTAGTAGAGCTCCCACTGTACAGACCCCCCACCTTGGAGCTAAGCTCTGCAGGTCTCATAGACCCTAGTACTGAGGCGGTCCCCCTACCTCCCTCTACTTCACACCATTCACAGACAACAATGTCCCAGGCTTCATTCTGTGAATGGAGAAGACTTCACCCCCGAGCTTCCTCTTATCTTCATTATTATTACATTTTCACACAAGATATTAAACAATAACCCCACTTTGGTTAAGAAACAAACCAGCCCCTCTACCTGATCAATGTACATTGCAAGGATTGGAGGAAACTTTGTTGCAGTCTTACCTTTTGTTGCTGTGTTGGGTAATGTCAGTGTGCAAAATAAATCAGAAATGGGAGTGACTTTTATTACCAAGCAGCTGATGAACTTGTTGGGTTTTAATGAGGAAAATTGCCAAGTCAGAATCCCTTCAGATGTGATTAACCCTTTGGGAGCTTCTCCCCATAAATTGAATATCTGTCCCTGGGTGGCTACACTCACTTCTCCCCTGAATCTGTGGAGGCAGCCATGGTTCTCACTCAAGTTGTACAACACACATGTCTGCCTTTGTTCATCTCCAGTATATGGTGATTGATGGGAGTAGTAGTTTCTACAAGAAAGATGAAGTTCTTGGTGCTTTCTTTGAAGCTCACAGGAAGTGACATGTACTGTACATTGTATTTCTGGTGTCATTTAGCGAGTATTTTATGTACTTCTATGTATATACCATATTTATGTATATACCATACCTGTGAGATCTCTCTAGAAGCTGGAAATCACTGGGTGCCGACACCTCTACTACAGCACTACTACACTACTACTACACCTCTACTACAGCACTACTACACTACTACTATACCACTACTACACCTCTACTACAGCACTACTACACTACTACTATACCACTACTACACCTCTACTACAGCACTACTACACTACTACTATACCACTACTACACCTCTACTACAGCACTAGGGATGAGCTTCGTGTTCGAGTCGAACCCATGTTCGACTCGAACATCGTCTGTTCGCCCGTTCGCCAAATTCGTGTGGCGCGTCACGGCCCATAATTCACTACGGCATCGCAGTGCATTGCTGGCTGATGATTGGCCAAGCATGCACTATGACCCACATGCTTGGCCAATCACAGCACCGTCTGAACAGAGAGCCATAATTGGCCAAAGCCAAGGAGGCTTTGGCCAATTATGGCTCAGGGGATTTAGTACACGCCCCACACTATATAAGGCTGCCTGCACGGCGGCCCTGTGTAGTGTGTGTTCCAGCGTTGAAAGAGATAGACAGAGAGACAGTGTCATTTGATTTAAGTTAGATAGATTAGGCAGGACAGTCAGTGAGTTAGCTGCACTTACAGTGTATTGTGTATATATATGCATCCCAGGTGTTGTATATATATATAAATACACTGTATTCAGTTTAGCTAGATCCGTTCCTGTTATCTTCTTACCGACAGGCATGCTTGTCTTGTTACAGTATTTACAGCTACCTGAAGAAAATTGCTGGTGTTCTTTTGATCCTATTAGTACCACAGTCAGGCAGCTAGACTATTTACAGTTAGTGTAGTGCGTCCTCCTCACAGTGTTCAGCTAAAGCTACAAGTTAGTTTAGTGTGACCTCTGCACAGTGTTCAGCTAAAGCTACAAGTTAGGGTAGTGCGTCCTCCTCACAATGTTCAGCTAACGTTACAAGTTATTGTAGTGCGTCCTCCTCACAGTGTTCAGCTAAAACTACAAGTTAGTGTAGCGCACAGTGTTCAGCTAAAGCTGCAAGTTAGGGTAGTGCGTCTTCCTCACAGTGTTCAGCTGAAACTATAAGTTAGTGTAGTGCGACCTCTGCACAGTGTTCAGCTAAAGCTACAAGTTAGTGTAGTGTGTCCTCTGAACAGTGTTCAGCTAAAACTACAAGTTAGTGTAGTGCAACCTCTGCACAGTGTTCAGCTAAAGCAACAAGTTAGTGTAGTGCGTCCTCTGAACAGTGTTTAGCTAAAACTACAAGTTAGTGTAGTGCGACCTCTGCACAGTGTTCAGCTAAAGCTACCTGTAGAAGGTTGGTGGTGTTTTCCTGATCCTATCACTACCGCAGGCAGCTAAATAAGCTACAAGTTAGTGTAGTGCGAGCTCTGCACAGTGTTCACCTAAAGCTACATGTAGAAGGTTGGTGGTGTTTTCCTGATCCTATCACTACCGCAGGCAGCTAAATAAGCTACAAGTTAGTTTTTTTGCGAGCTCTGCACAGTGTTCACCTAAAGCTACCTGTAGAAGGTTGGTGGTGTTTTCCTGATCCTATCAGTACCGCAGGCAGCTAAATAAGCTACAAGTTAGTGTAGTGCGTCCTCCTCACAGTGTTCAGCTAAAACTACAAGTTAGTGTAGTGCACAGTGTTCAGCTAAAGCTACAAGTTAGGGTAGTGCGTCCTCCTCACAGTGTTCAGCTAAAACTACAAGATAGTGTAGTGCGACCTCTGCACAGTGTTCAGCTAAAGCTACAAGTTAGTGTAGTACGTCCTCTGAACAGTGTTCAGCTAAAAATACAAGTTAGTTTAGTGTGACCTCTGCACAGTGTTCAGCTAAAGCTACAAGTTAGTTTTTTGCGAGCTCTGCACAGTGTTCAGCTAAAGCTACCTGTAGAAGGTTGGTGGTGTTTTCCTGATCCTATCACTACCGCAGGCAGCTAAATAAGCTACAAGTTAGTTTTTTGCGAGCTCTGCACAGTGTTTAGTTAAAGCTACCTGTAGAAGGTTGGTGGTGTTTTCCTGATACTTTCACTACCACAGGCAGCTAAATAAGCTACAAGTTAGTTTTTTGCGAGCTCTGCACAGTGTTCACCTAAAGCTACCTGTAGAAGGTTGGTGGTGTTCTCATACTACAGGCAGGCAGTTGATTTTGCTAGCTGTAGTATCAGTATATATATATATATATATATATATATATATATATATATATATATATATCCCAGCTTAGTGCAGCTACAGGCCATTAGTATGTTTGGAAGGCCAACAAAGAGAGGCAGTCACAAGCCAATAAAAGAGGGCAAGCAGGCTCTGTGTCTAGAAGCAACAGTGCTGGTCATGGAGACGGTGCATCCTCATCAGCACGTGGCCGTGGGACGCGCTTGGCCTTTTTTTCTGCAGCTGGCCGTGTTGAGCCGCAACATGCGGAAGACTTGGTCGAGTGGTTGACCAAGCCGTCCTCATCCTCCTCATCCTCTCTCACCCATGCTCAGGGTACTTTGTCTGGCAAAGCAGCTGCCAACGCGGCCTCTTCCCTCGGCTCAATGGCATCAGTGACTCCTTCCCTAGCCCCACCATGTCCTCCTGAGGAGTCCCTCGAACTGTTTGAACACAGTGTTGGGTACATGCTCCAGGAGCATGCCCAGCATTTAGAAGGCTCTGATGATGATACTGAGCTAGATGAAGGCAGTAACATGAGCACGGACAGAGGGGGTGCCCAAGAAGGACAGCAATCTGGCAGTCATGCTCCCCCTGCTGCAGCATACTGCCAGGTTTGCTCCAGTGATGAGGAGGGAGGGGATGATGAGGTCACTGACTCAACATGGGTGCCTGATAGGAGAGAGGAGGAGGAGGCACATCACCAACGAGGCAGGATGCCCTCCAGGGGCCAGCCTAAGGGCAGCACACTGACGGCATCACACCCTAAAGCTCCGCATGTGCAGGGCGCTGCTGTCTCTGCGTGTTATTCCAAAAGTATTTTGGTGTGGGCCTTTTTTGAGATGAGTGCATCAGATCGCACCACTGCTATTTTCAATATATGTCTCAAGCGTATCTCGCGTGGCCAAAACATCTCCCGCTTGGGCACCACATGCTTGACCAGACATATGTTGACCTGCCATGCATTTCATTGGCAAGCGTATCTAAAAGACTCAACCCAAAGAAAAAAGAGGACCTCTCCTTGCTCCTCATCAGCTGAGATCTCCAATCCCACTATACCTTCAGTCCTCTCTGAGACCTGCACTGAGAGGAATGAAGGTGTAGAATTAGGTGTGTCACAGCCAAGTACTTGTGGGCAATCTGCTTTTGGTACACCAACGTCAGATTGTACCAGGCAAATTTCCCTGCCCCAGCTGCTGCACCGCAAAAAGAAGTTTTCTCCCAGCCATCCACATGCCCAGCGGTTGAATGCTAGCTTGGCAAAATTGCTAGCACTTCAACTACTGCCTTTTCAGTTGGTAGACTCTGCCCCCTTCCGTCAGTTTGTGGAATGTGCGGTTCCTCAGTGGCGGAAGGCAATTCCGGCTTTCTACCGGCATGTGGAAGGCAATGTCAATGCCTTGCTGGACAGGGCGGTCAGCGGTAAGGTGCATATTACCGCTGACTCATGGTCCAGCAGGCATGGACAGGGACGTTACCTAAGTTTCACCACGCATTGGGTGACTCTGCTGGCAGCTGGGAAGGATGCAGGACAAGGTGCAGTAGTGTTGGAGGTTGTTCCGCCACCTCGCCTCCAAAATGCCACTACTAACGATTGTGACACACCTCTCTCCTCCACCCCCTCCTCTTCTTCTTCCTCCATGTCCTCTTCCTGTGCTTGGTCCTCGGAACCAGCGGTGCTCCGTAGCTGTTCAAGGGGCTACGCAAGTATGCAGGCCAAAAGATGCCATGCGGTGCTTGAGCTGGTGTGCTTGGGGGACAGGAGCCACACTGGGGCAGAGGTTCTGTCAGCTCTGCAGGGGCAGGTTCAGAGGTGGTTGACGCCATGCCAAATTAAGCCAGGTATGGTGGTTTGCGACAATGGCACCAACCTCCTCTCTGCCCTCCAACAGGGACAACTGACCCATGTGCCCTGTTTGGCTCACATCCTTAACTTGGTGGTGCAGCGGTTCTTGGGCAGGTACCCAGGCTTACAGGATGTCCTGAGGCTGGCCAGGAAAGTCTGTGTGCATTTCCGCCGGTCAGATAATGCCAGTGCTCGGCTGGCAGACCTCCAAAAGGAGTTTAACCTGCCCAAGAACCGCCTAATCTGTGACATGCCCACCAGGTGGAACTCAACGTTGGCCATGCTGCAGCAGCTGCACATGCAGCAGAGGGCCATCAGTGAGTACCTGTGCAACTATGGCACCAGGACAGGGTCAGGGGAGCTTGTTTTTTTTTCCCCACACCCGTGGGCCATGATCAGGGATGCATGCACTGTCCTGTCACCATTTGAGGAGGCCACGAGGATGGTGAGCAGTGACAGTGCATTCATCAGTGACACTGTCCCCCTTGTCCACCTGTTGGAGCACACGCTGCGTGGAATAATGGACAGGGCACTTGAGGCAGAACAGAGGCAGGAAGAGGGGGACTTCCTTAGCTCTCAAGGCCCCTTTTATCCAGACAGTGTTCCTGCGTGCCCGCCGATCACACAGGAAGAGGACGAGGAGGAGGATTGTGTCAGTATGGAGGTGGAGCCTGGCACACAGCATCAGCAGCAGTCTTTAAGGGATCAGTCCCAAGAAACACATGGACTTGTACGTGGCTGGGAGGAGGTGGCTGCAGACCATGTCGTCCTTAGTGACCCAGAGGACTCCGGACCAAATGCCTCAGCAAACCTACGCTGCATGGCCTCCCTGATGCTGCAAAGCCTGCGTAAGGATCCTCGTATTCGTGGTATCAAGGAGAAGGACCAATACTAGCTGGCAACCCTCCTTGATCCACATTACAAGGGTAAGGTTGCGGACCTTATCTTGCCGTCGCAGAGGGAGCAGAGGATGAAACATCTTCGGGAGGCCTTGCAGAAAGGTCTGTGCAATGCGTTTCCAGAGACTGGGAGGTTACAAACTCCTTTTTCTGGACAACGTGTTGCTGAGGCTTCGGTCAGTCAAAGAAGGAGCGGTGGAGAAGGTGGCCGTCTGACCGATGCGTTCAGACAATTTTTTAGTCCGCAGCCCCAAGGTATGATCAGTTCCAGCAACCATCGCCAGCGTCTGTTTTACATGGTGCAGGAATACCTAGGGGCAAGATCTGACTTGGACAGCTTTCCCACCGAAAATCCTTTGGGTTACTGGATCTTGAGGATGGATCACTGGCCAGAGCTCGCACAGTATGCAATTGAGCTACTGGCCTGTCCTGCATCCAGCGTTCTTTCGGAGCGCACATTCAGTGCTTCTGGAGGCTTTGTAACCGATCACAGGGTGCGTCTGTCCACCGACTCGGTCGATCGACTGACCTTCATAAAAATGAATCAGTCTTGGATCACCACCAGCTACCAAGCACCTGATGCTGATGTAACCGAATCATTTTTTTTGAAATCTCAGATCCCTTCAAAGACTGCCTATGATGATGCTGAGTGACTATCCTGAGTAATTATCCTCTTCCTCCTCAATGATCACGCTGATAGCTTGTAAGAACATTTTTGGTTCTGGGCGCCGCCAATTTTTCAGCCCCTGTTTAACAGGGGCATGTAATTACAATTTTTTTGCAATACTTTGCAGCAGGGCTCGTTTCTGCGTTCCAACTAGAGTATCTGTGAAGGGTTGCAGTGTTGTGGCACCAGTGCCTAAGGCCCAATTTTTCTGCCCCTGTTTAACAGGGGCGTGTAATTACAATTTTTGAAGCAATACTTTGCAGCAGGGCTCGTTCCTGCGTTCCAACTAGAGTATCTGTGAGGGGTTGCAGTGTTGTGGCACCAGCACCAGTGCCTAAGGCCCAATTTTTCAGCCCCTGTTCAACAGGGGCATGTAATTACAATTCTTGATCTAATATTTCACAGCAGGGCACTGTGAGGGCTTACAGTGTTGTGGCCACAATAACACCTAAGGCCCAAATTTCTGCATAGTATTTAGGGCAGGCCCCTACTTTCAAACATCCAACTTACAAACAACTCCTACTTGCAAATGGAAGGAGACAACAGGAAGTGAGATGAAATCTACCCCTAGGAAGGGAAATTCTCTTCTGTAAGAGTTAATATGGGAAAAATGTTTCTCCTTTCCACTGATGCTTTATCACCAATCCTTGTTTCACAAAAACCCCAAATTTTCAAAAAACATTTGTCATTGGGACAAAAATTGGAGGTGAAATCTTCTGAAGAGGAGCACAGACAGATAACCCTTCCCTATGTTTTCCAAAAAGCTTAAAACAGATTTTTTGGCTGGAGCTAAACACATTAAAAATGTACCAGTTCAAAATTACAAACAGATTCTACTTAACAACAAACCTACAGTCCCTGTCTTGTTTGCACCGCCTGTATACTGCTGTTCAGAGTATATAGGGCCTGGGGGCCCCACGCCTTTCCTTTTTTTAATTTAGGTGCGGGTTTCCCCTTAATAACCATACAAGACCCAAAGGGTCTGGTAATGGACTGGGGGGGTACCCATGCCATTTGTCTCACTGATTTTCATCCATATTGCCAGGACCCGACATTACATTAAAGCCGCAAGCAGTTTTAAATGACTTTTTTTCCTTTAAAAATGACATTTTGTGCAGGGACTGTTCTAAGCACGGGAAACATGCGCCACTTTACAGGCATACTATAGACACCCCCCAGGTACAATATTTAAAGGAATATTTCACCTTTTTTTTTTACTTTAAGCATCATTAAAATCACTGCTCCCGAAAAAACGGCCGTTTTTAAAAGTTTTTTTTGCATTGATACATGTCCCCTGGGGTAGGACCCGGGTCCCCAAACCCTTTTTAGGACAATACCATGCAAATTAGCCTTTAAAATGAGCACTTTTGATTTTGAACATTCGAGTCCCATAGACGTCAATGTGGTTCTAACGTTTGAGCAAATTTTCGGTCCGAACCGGGGGCTGTTCGGCTCATCCCTAGTACTGGGCTCTGATTGGTCAAGAAACAGCTGTTTATGTGGTTGAGTACTATTTTTGTTTTTTCTCTCTTTTCCCCTTACCCTCCCTTCCTAATTCCCCTCTGTTGAGGCAGCAGACAAGTGAGGAGACTGTACTTACTAACCAACATATCCTGCAACCTAGAATAAACATCTGGAGATATGACAGCTATAGATCCAGAAGATTTCAAGTTGTAATGGTCTGATGGCAGTATTAAGTATGGGTAGATTATATCTTTGATTTGTTTTTATTTTAGATGGTTATATGTTTCTTAAGCCACACTAAGCTTACTTATGTATGGATAATTTGCTTTGAACTATGCAAACCTGATTTGTACTGAACCTTTCTATTTTCTCTAAATAAAAACTTTAATGTTAAAAAAAAAAAAGAAAGAAATGAGGAAGTCTTAGTGACGAAACATGTCGGGGGCGTGGCTACACAGCAATCTATCGTACTGACGTGAGACGCCGCTTGCTGAGCAACTACACACTGATACCAGATAACAGGACCTTAAGAGTGGGGTGAGAGATACATCACAAGCGCACATCAGGTCCGCCGTGACCGCAGTGCACCGCTAAGCCATCGTTTGTTTGCTTGCTGTGGATTTACTTTTGAGGCTTACCTTTTTTGTTTTAAAAATGAGTGTAAACATTGAAGTGTTTTGGTGTGATTTCATTAAACTGGTTGAAATGTTATCACGCTATGTGGAGCACTTTGTTTATTTATTTTCCACATATGGAACTTTTCTGATTTGAGTCACGGATCATCGTTTGTAGCCCAAGTGTGGTTCAATCACTAATTTTGCCAAACACGAGAGTGGGAGGCAATACAAGCTGGTGAGTGCGTTTTTCAGAGGGAGAGGTGTCACAAGCACGTTGGTGTGGTGGAAGATTAAGAGTCCAAGAAGATTGAGTCTTTTTATTATTTGTTTTGCCAACCTATGTTCATGGACTATATTATCATTATATAGACATTTTTTCACTTGTCACTGGGTGATTCTCAGTATTTATAACTACAGAATCATTGTTTTAGTTTCTCTGATTCACGGTTATTTATCACTATTACACTTATTAGCGCCACTATCTTCTCCTATTTTCATTTGTGTTATAAGTTTTGATTTTGGATATCAATATAATATAAAAGTGGATTGTGCTAACTTCTGTGTATGATACCACTGCTGAAATATGCAAAAATAAGAGATCTATCCTATGTAGCATGCTTTTCTGTATCAATTAATATTGTGTCAAAAATATACTGTCCACATAGTGTTACTAGTGACAAAATAATATTCCAAAAAACTACCAAAAAACTGTTTAACGTGCTAGTGCTAAAACAAATATAAAATATGACAAAATTTTAAAAAATGTGCAATGTGCCAATATTACTTAGTGACCATCAAATATCACATATCACCATGCATATATACTACATGCTGCATGAAATGTCCTCAACATATGCATAAACACTACAGTCCACTAGATGTCCTCAGTGGGTGATTACTTCTGTGCAATAACGTTAGGTGCTACCAAAAGCTATTTAAAGTGCTAGTGCTACAAAATATCAAAAAATAATAATAATAAGCAATGTGCCAATATTACTAACAAAATATCACATATCAACATGCATATGTACTACATAGTGCAAAAAAATATTAAATAAATGTCCTCGACATATGCAAAAACACCACAGTACACTGGATATCTTCAGTGAGTGATCACTTCTGTGCATTGACGTTCCGTTTCAGTGTATTGTGCTCTTAATTCACCACTTATCGTGACTTCACCACCACCTCATGCAATGGCCACTCACCAGATGGAATACGAATAAACGCCTTTGGTTCATTAAGGATAAACAATCCATTTGTGATGGATCCAATAGCAGCCTTTCCAAGCAATGAATTAGTATCTCTTGCTCTTTTCAGTGCTCATAAAGACATATGGATAGCCATCATGATATAGTATGTGATTTCATTTTATTAAAAAGTTAAAAATATGGTTAAACTCACATGTTATGGAGCCCTTGAGCCGGCACCAAACAAATCCAGCAGTGTATATGGAGAGCGGTGTCTCAGTTTGTTTCCCCTCTGTCGCTGTGTCTCCTCACAGCGGCGTGCGTTCCAGGCCTCACTCTCGTTCAACCGGAAGTGATGAGAAAGTTCCCAGCAGCCTCTACGCGTTTCGCAATGTAATTTGCGTCATCAGGAAGCCTCTACAGGAAGCCTGTAGAGGTCTCCTGTCAAGAGCCTTAATGGCAAGTGGAGTGTCACACAGCTGCAGCGGAATTGAGTGCTTCGATACAAAGGCAGCATCAATGAAAAGGCCTGCAGCCCCAGAGTCGATTAGAGCCTGTATCTCGACGGATGACTCAGCCCAAGAAAAGGTGACTGAAACCAGGGGCTTATCCTTCTGGATAACTGGGGATGAAACAACGCCACCTAAGGTCTGTCCGTGACAGGACCTCAAGGTTCAGGTGTTCCCTGGACGGGTGGGACAAGACTTCAAAAAATAACTTGCCTGGCCACAATAAAGGCACAATCTCTCCCTCCTCCTAAAGGTTCTCTCAGACGCGTGAAGTCCAAGTGCATGGGTTCATCTTCACTGACCGACTCGGTACCAGGAGGCATGGGAGGTGAGGAAGGCAAGGGTGGGACTGCAAAGCTCGAAGACAAATATACAGAAGGCTTCCACAAGCGCTCCTTAAAAGAGAGTCTTTCTCTGAGTCTGGAGTCAATGAGGATGGCAAACGTGATCAACTTCTCCAGCTCAGTGGGTATATCTTGGGCTGCTATCTCATTCTTGATGGTATCCGAGAGAAGATGAGAAAAAGCAGCCACGAGGTCCTCATTGTTTCAAGCAACCTCTGCTGCCAGAGTACAGAATTCAATGACGTAATTGGCAACAGTTCTCTTACTCTGTTTGATGGACATGAGGCACTTGGCAGCAGAAGCGGAGCGTGCGGGAACATCAAATACCCTTTTAAAAGAAGCCACAAATTCAGGCTAACTCATGACAACAGGATTTTGCATCTCCCATAGAGGGTTTGCCCAGGCCAAGGCTCTCTCAGAAAGCAATGATATCCTTAAACCTACTTTGCTTCTGTCCGTGGGAAACGCCTGGGCCAGCATCTCAAAGTATATCTCAACCTGGTTGAGAAAGTAATCTGCATTGGACTGGATCACCCCCAAATCGCTGGGGAAGCGGAGTGGAACCAGACATACCTCTTATAGAGGTAATACTTAAGGTGAGTGCCTGCACAGAAACTGGAGCAGCAATAGGGATGGTCTACAACACAGGTTTTACTGGAGCAGTCACAGTGGGAGATTCCAGGTAAACCATGCAACTCAGGAGCGTTTGTAACGCCATGGCAAACTGATCCATGCGGTGACCCTGCTCATCCAATGTGGAAAAAATATTACCAACAAGTAGATTGACTGTATCTTCTGAATTCATGGCCTTCACCTACTGTCAGAAACCATGAATCAGACTGAGACAGAAGTACAGTTAAATCACACTTGTTTAATAATAATAAAAAAAGGTAAAAAGAGTAAATGTAATCAAAGAGTTCAGGAACCGGAAGTCAGACAAGTCAAAATGTTAGGGAGCCAGAGATGAGCGTAGTAGAACAGCAAGCAGGATCTGGAGCCAGAAGGAATGCCAGCCAAGCAAGTCTTTAACAGGAACACAGGAGAGCATCTCTAGAGATGTGACCAGGGCGAAAGCATAGATCATCTAGGCTGGATGACTTAAGTAGGCAGGACTGACGAGCAGGATATCATCAACAGGTGAGTCACTGTGGAGGGATAGGAGCTGATAGGAGCCGACAGCTGAGCGGCCAGCTTTTGCGAAGGAAGGTCTGAGGCCAGCCCTGACACGGTCCCTTTCTCTTCATCCTCAACTGCACTGTAAATGAATGGATAGGAGACAGAGGCTCCTCCCCATTCATAAATTGAAGCAGAGGAAACACAGGTTACGATGCTCAGTTATGAATGGACAGGCAGTGATCACTGACTCTGTTCATTCAAAAAAGGAAGAAGCCGGTAAATGACAGATTTAACGGCTCCTTTCTCCACTCTCCATCCTGACAGATCTGGGATGGGGGGACTGGAGGAGGAAAGACGGGGACTGGAGTAGGACCTTAGGAGCACAGAGGAGGACACGGAGGGGGACTGGAGGACACAGAGGAGGACACAGGGGACAGTCAGGGGTGATCGGTGAGGAGAGTTACAAGCACCGATCTCCCTGTATAGATTTCAATAAAACAGCTGCCAGCAACGGGAAGGAGATTAGGAGAAGTGGCTGTCAGCTGCTTTATTGAAATTTATACAGGGAGATCGTTGCTTGTAACTCTCCTCAACGCTGCACCGATCACCCCCGACTTCCCAGGCATCGGAGCATTTGCACGAGTACAAGTACTCTTGCAAATGCTCAGTATCGGCATTGATACCGATACTAGAAAAACATTTTTTTTTTTCGGGAGCAGTGATTTTTTTTAATGCTTAAAGTGAAACTATAAAAATGAAATATTCCCTTAATTATCATGCCTGGGGGGTGTCTATAGTATGCCTGAAAAGTGGCGCATTTTTCCCGTGTTTAGAACAATACCACAGCAAAATGACATTTCTAAAGGAAAAATTGTCATTTAAAATTGATAGCGGCTGTAATGAATTGTCTGGTCTCCGCAATACAGATAAAACTCATTGAAAAAAAGAGCATGGGTTCCCCCCAGTTCATTACCAGGCCCTTTGGGTCTGGTATGAATATTAGGGGGAACCCCGAACCAAAATTAAAAAAACAAATTGCGTGGGGGTCCCCCTAAAATCCATACCAGGCCCTTCAGGTCTAGTATGGATTTTAAGGGGAACCCTGCACCAATTTTTTTTTAAAAATGGTGTAGGGGTCCCCCCAAAATCCTTCCCCTTATCCGAGCACGCAACCTGGCAGGCCACAGGAAAATAGGACGGAAGAGAGAGTGCCCCCCCTCCTGAACCGTACCAGGCCACATGCCCTCAAAATGGGGAGGGTGCTTTGGGGTAGCTTCCCCAAATGTTGATGGGGACAAGGGCCTCGTCCCCACAACCCTTGTCCGGTGGTTGTGGGGGTATGCAGGCGGGGGGGCTTATCAGAATCTAGAAACCCCCTTTAACAAGCGGACCCCCAGATCCCAGCCTCCCCCCGTATGAATTGGTAATGGGGTACCAATGTACCCCTACCATTTCACAAAAAAAAGTGTCAAAATGGTAAAAAAGACAAGAGACAGCTTGGGACAAGTCCTTTATTAACCGCTTCAATACCGGGCCAATTCTGACACTTTGCTCCTACATGTAAAAATCATCATTTTTTTGCTAGAAAATTACATAGAACCCCCAAACATTATATATGTTTTTTTAGCAAAGACCCTAGAGAATACAATGGCGGTTGTTGCAACTTTCTATCTCACACAGTATTTGCGCAGGAATTTTTCGAACGCGTTTTTTTTGGGGAAAAAACTGTTTTGTGTTTAAAAAAAACCAAAACAGTAAAGTTAGCCCAATTTTTTTTCATTTTGTGAAAGATGAAGTTACGCTGAGTAAATAGATACCTAACATGTCACGCTTCAAAATTGCACACGCTCGTGGAATGGCGCCAATGTTCGGTACTTTAAAATCCCCATAGGCGACACTTGAAATTTTTTTACTGGTTACATGTTTTGAGTTACAGAGGAGGTCTAGGGCCAAAATTATTGCTCTCGGTCCAACGTTCGCGGCGATACCTCACATGTATGGTTTGAACACCATTTTCATATGTGGGCGGGACTTATGTATGCGTTCGCTTCTGCGTGCGAGCACACGGGGACAGCGGTGCTTTAAACATTTTTTTTTTTTTATTGTTAATTATATATTTTTTTTTATTTTGACACTTTTTTGAAAAAAAAAAAAATTGATCACTTTTATTCCTATTACAAGGAATGTAAACATCCCTTGTAATAGCAATATAACATGACAGGTGCTCTTAATAGTGAGATATGGGGTCAATAAGACCCCATAAATCACCACTAGGCTGGGAAGCCTGAAATAAAAAAAATAAAATAAAACAATCGCCGCTTCCAAGCCGAAGCGGCGCCGTTTTTTTTGAATGGAGAGGCCGGGTGTGACGTCATAACATCGCGCCCGGCCTCCGACGATCATAGAGACTCCGGGGACCATCTGATCCGCCGGAAATCTCTATGATCTACATCCGGCGCCGGCGGATCCACTCTCCGCCTCACCGATCATAACGGTGAGTCGGAGCAGGCACCGGAGGGCGGCGGGAGGGGGGGACGTCCCCTCTCGCCTCCCATAGGAATGATCAAGCGGTGGAACGGCCGCTATGATCGTTCCTATGGTGTAGAGATTCGCCGGCTGAAACCGGCAATATCTGAATGATAGGCTTTGCAGCTTAGGGGGGAGCAGACAGATGAAATCTGCCAGAGCAAAAGCAATTGAAAGAATTTCTGGGATTCAAGAGAACAAAGCAGTTTCTCCTGCTGAGTTTTGGTTTCTTTGGACGGAGAGTTCCGGGTTGTCCTCCCCCTGTGCTGAGACCGATGGCGGTGTCCCCGCAGAGTGGATTTCTAACATAAGCTTGAATAAAGCTTACCTCTGGTAAGCGTACATCATTATAGGTGGTGGATCCTTCTCATGGGGTGTTTGTTAATTAGGCCTTCAATCACTACTGGTGGAATCATCTATGTTAAGGACTGTTTTCATTGAAGTCACTAACAGTCACTGACTCATCTTTTGTATCACTTTTTGAGGATTCATTTGCTCTAAGGACTTTTACAATACAGTCACAATATTCACCGATTTTTTATTAACTATTTATTTAGTCACACATGGTGTTTAAATGTTAACATTTGGGTTTCAGAATATATTGTGTTGTTTCAATCTTGACACAATATATGAGATATTTTGTTAATGGTAATTCTACCTGTATATAGATTATTTGCGATTATATAAAATATCTCCACATTAGCGCGGTTCTGTTAATTATTCTAATTTATGTGATTTTGGTACCTACAAATTAGAACTGCAGCTTGGGGTTATAGGGAAGCGCAGTAATTTTGCATTTTTTGGTCTAAATATCTGAATGATGTTTGTAACTACAGGCATCATTCAGATATACCTGCTCAAAGCCAAGGATGTCATATGACATCCTTGGTATTGAAGTGGTTAAAAAAATAAAAGAATAAAAAAATAAAAATGGCCCATGGTGTAAGTTCACACCGCCCTAAGTAAGTTCACAAGGTGCTTTGGGGGCTACCCAAAAGCACCCTTCCCATGTTAAGGGTATGTGGCCTGGTACTGTTCAGGAGGGGGGTTCTCTCTCATCCCTCCCTCTTTTCCTGCGGCCTGCCAGGTTGTGTGCTCAGATAAGGGTCTGTAATGGATTTTGGGGGGGACCCCACGCCATTTTTTTTTTTTTAAATTTGGCAAAGGGTTCTCCTTCATTTCCATATCAGACCCGAAGGACCTGGTATGGATTTTAGGGGGACCCCCACACAGTTTTTTTTTAAATTTTGATTCTGGGTTTCAATAATATTGCACATGGACTTTTGGACACTATATAACTTTGTGATCATTTTTTTGTGATATTTTTCAATATTTTCATAATTTTTTTTATATTTTTTTGTGAAACGCACAGGTTAAAATTCATATTCACATGATTGTGGGTTTTTTTCTGTATGCTGGAGCATTGTGAATTTTGTGGCATGTTTTTCTATATACTGATGTCTATGGAAATATTAATTAAGGTATACCGTATATACTCGAGTATAAGTCAAGTTTTTCAGCACATTTTTTTGTGCTGAAAGTGCCCCCCTTCGACTTATACTCGAGTCAAGCACTTTTCTGCAGCAAAAAATGTCATTTTCCGAAACGACTTTGGGGCCCCGTATCTCAGGGCCACTTTATGCTAGGAACCCCAAATTTGGTGTGCAAACCCAGTGGTACCACAACATATCCAAAGCTGGGGTTCCTAGCACTAAGTGGCCCCAAAATCGGTTCGGAAAATTTCATTCTCTGCTGCAGAAAAGTGCTTGACATTTTCTGAACCGACTTTGGGGCCACGTATCTCAGGGCCACTAGGTGCTAGGAACTCCAGCTTTGGATATTTGCACACCAAATTTGGGGTTCCTAGCACTAAGTGGCCCAGAGATACGGGGCCCCAAAATCGGTCAACTGTGTCCATCTGCAGCAATGTCATTTCGGGACCATTTGGGTTCAGAGACCCCAAATTTTGGCTGCAGCTAGGGGGCATCTAGGAACCCTTAACTACAGAGTTTGAAGTTTGGGGGACCTATAGCTGCAAATGGGCATTGTTGACCCTCTTTTCCACTTACAGTAGCTGTGCATTTCTCACCCTTGTCTTATACTCGGGTCACTAAGTTTTTCCCAATTTTTTGTGGTAAATTAGGGCCGACTTATACTTGAGTATATACGGTATGTTATGCGTTTACAAATGTTTCAGGATATACAATACTAAACAGAGTGGTGTATTGCAAATAGAGTAGCGCACTCAACACACATACTAATAAGTTATTCTGTTGTCTGCTGGGAATGGTTGGGCTTTCTTCAAGGGCCCCAACATTGCTGGCCAATGTTTTTTTTTCCATCATTTACTGGCTAGTGGGATAAAATTGGGACTATAACATATATACTAACAGGTTAGAAGCAGGCCCGGACTGGCCATCGGGCAGACCGGCATTTGTGCGGTGGACTGCCCATTCCGTGGCCTGTTGATGTTCAGGCCGCACAGTGGGAAGTAAGCGGCAACTGCAGCCTGGACAGGGTCTACACAGGCCACGGCCGCCGCTCGCCTACCGATATGCGTCCATGCCTGTGCCTTCTCCGGCGGAACTAGCGGCTGCATGGGCTGAGCTGTGTGTGTCTCACACACAGCTCAGCCTTAGAGCTGCGCTGAGAGTTCCGCTCTCTGCCCCTCGTTCCTCCTCTGGCCCGCTGTCAGGATGTCCCCCTTTCTCATGTTAGGCTTGACGACAGCATGGGATGGGAGAGAAGAAAGCTTCCTGCATGTTCTTCTCTCCCAATTGGCCACAGCAAAAGGGCCAATCAGAAATAACTAGTTGGGCATCATGGGAAATGTAGTCCCAGAGATAGGATGCCCAATTGATCTCAGCAGGGAGCCGGCTACAGTCCCCAGCATGCACTCTGCTGGGGGGGGGGGGGAGAAAACCCAGAAACCAGCAGGTACTACAGGAGACATAGAAAAAGAAAAGAAAGAGGACTGTGCTGGGGGAACTAATAGCCCCAGCACCACCAGATAGAGCCACGCTGTACCCACAACACCAGAGAGCGTCACGCTGTACCCGCACCACCAGAGCGCTACTATAGACTGATTCTTGGTTCCTTTCAGAATTCTGAGATTAGCTCAATGTCAGAAAGCAGCTCCTGATATATAGATCTGCACCATTTAGAGGCTCTCCCACTAATCAAAAGCAGAAGGGTCCATTTCTGAGGTCTGAACATCTGCTTCCTTTAGGACCATGCATCTCCCTCTCCTCCCATGAACTCCCTCCCTTCCATAAGAGCAGGGAATGTTTTTTTCAGTGAGCTGTGAGGGGGGATTAGTACCAGTTTGGAGCCATTTAGAAGCAAAGCCGTTCACTTAGATGGCCATTGGCAACCAGAACACATGGCCCCTCAAAATATTGTTTCTTCAAATCAGTTCAGGTTTATTTTAATACCTTTGTACATTTGATTATATATTTTGTGCATATAAAAGGGAACTGTAATGGGCACCTTTTTCATACCAATCTATGTGAAAATTGATATTTTTTGGAGCAAAGGGAATTCCAACTTAAAGTGGTTCTAAAGACCAAAGTATTTTACTTCAAGTCATTATCTGCATGAACGTAAAAAATTCCCATGATGAGCCCCCCAGCCCCTCTTAAATGCCTGGCTCCTCTTTTGATTTAGCACTGTGCCCATCTTCAGCAGTGCTCTTTTCTCTCCCCTTCACAGTACACAAGTGCAGCAGTGAGAACCATTGGCTCCTGATGTAGCTAATCAAATCCTGCAAGTGCGGGGGGGCAGGGCTGAGCCACACTATGTGCGTCTACAGATGCACACAGCCTAGCTTAGGAGCATGAAAAGAGCTTGCTATGAGGGCACTCAGACAAGGAGGAGTCGACAGCAGTGATGGGAGACCCCAGAAGAGGTGGTAAAGGGCTGCTCTGTGCAATACAATTGCACAGAGCAGGTAAGCATAATTTTTTTTTAATCACTTTAAAATAAACACCCTTTACAAAACAACAAACATGTCATACCTATTCTGTGCAAGGGTTTTGTACAGAGTTGCCCTGATCAGCCTTTTTCTGGAGTCACCCAGTGTCTCTCCTAGCCCCTTTTCATTAGGTGCGCCCAGAGATCCAATTTCCATGCGGGCACCTGTGTGGGTGCATCCTGAGTCCTGTTGCTGTGTCCATTGACAGACAGCAGGACTTGGCCCTGCCCCCATGTCACTGGATTTGATTTAAAGCAGCAGGAGCTAATGGATCCTGTTGCTATCAACCTATCCAATGGGGACCGAAGACAGAGGCTGGAGCTGCTGGAACAAAATGGGCTCAAGTTAGAAAAAAAAAAAAAGAGGGGCTTGGGGAGCTGCAGCACAGAAGTTTTTTTTTTTTTTTACCTTAAACGCATAGAACGTGAAACATGAGGGTTTATTAATTACTCAAAAAAAAGCCTTTGCAACCACTTTAGTCTGATTTGACATACCAAGAACATTCTAGTTTAAGCCATCTTGTCAAGCTCATGAAGCCACCAAGGGGTTTTTACATTGACCTCTTCCCGGCCAGCGCACACCGATATAAGTCGGCAGAATGGCGCTGGTGGGCAAGAGGGCTTGCAGGTACGTCCCCTGTAAGAAGTGGCACTGCCGACAGCATGAGCTCGCCGCGTTCCCTGTGACTGTGGGTCCTGCGGACTCGATGTCCGCCGGGTGCCTGCAATCATGTCACGGAGAAGTAGAACGGGGAGATGCTTTTGTAAACAAATCATTTCCCCTTTCTGCCTAGTGACAGGACAGAGATCACCGCTTTGTCATCGGGAGCAGTGATCACTGTCATGTGTGTTGAAGCCCCTCCCACCAGTTAGAATCACTTCCTAGGACACTTAACCCCTTCATTGCCCCCTATTGGTCAACCCCTTCACTGCCAGTGTCATCTACACATTACATTTTTATATCACTGATCGCTGTATAAATGGCAACGGTCCCAAAAAAAAAAAAAAAAAAAAAGTGTCAAAAATGTCGTGTGTACGCCATAATGTCAATGTCCTGATAAAAATTACAGATCACCGCCATATAATAAAAATGCAATAAAACTATCCCCTATCTTGTAGACGCTACAACTTTAGCTCAAATCAATCAATATATGCTTAGTGATTTTTTTTTTTTTTAACCAAAAATATGTAGAATACATATTGGCCTAAACTGAGGGAAAAAAAAAAAAAAAAAAAAAAAAAAGTTAGTTATATATTTTTAGGGGATATTTATTATAGCAAAAAAGTAAAAAAGCATTTTTTTGAAAATTGTTGCTCTTTTATAGCGCAAAATAAAAACCGCAGAGGTGATCAAATACCACCAAAAGATAGTTCTATTTGTGGGAAAAAAAGGACGTCAATTTTGTTTGGGTACAACTTCGCACAATCACGCAATTGTCAGTTAAAGTGACGCAGTGCCGAATTGCATAAAGTGCTCTGGTCAGGAAGGGGGGTAAATCCTTCCGTGGTTGAAGTGGTTAAGTAGTCCCAAAGAGATACATTCTAGGGCCAAAACTCCTTTGGGACAGTTAAAATTTTAGAAGTTATTTCAAAACCCTTTTGGTTTAACCAAAACGCACCCACAGCCAAACATTACTATTAAAGCACAAACCTTTAATATACATTCCTATCCTATGTACAGAAAGACAAACAAGGTATTTTAACAAAACTAACAATTTTATTACCAGATACAATACGTGATTTTGTAATATTGAAATACATTTAGATAAACATTGGAACCCCTTACCAAAAGACCCTTGTCAGGAAAATAGGTGGATATGCATGATAAACCCCCCCCCCCCCCCCCCCCCAACCACCAGTGTCAGAACCCAAGATGTCCATCTTACAATTGCATACAGAAAAAGTATATCTAGTGGTACTTGGTCACATCCAAACATTCATTTATACAACTTTGCTTAAGTATTTAGACTGTATATGTTCAAAATCCTCAGGATTCCATTGACAAATTTCTTTGAAAACGACTTTTATTAGTTGGTCTTAATGGTCCTCTAAAGATTTTATGCAAAGTTGGACATTGCCCGTTATGTCTAGGACATCTCCCTCTTGTTACTCCTCCAAACACATTGTTGTATTTTGACTTGGATCTCCCCCATGTTGCTCTCCACATTTTTCTTTGCTATGTCCAGCAATTCATTCATCATAGAGGTGTCATAGGAAGGAACACGTGCAGCATACTTCTTGCTTAGTCTGTATAGGTTTAAAGCCTCTGAAAGAAACGTGCATCAGATTGTGTAATGGAATAAAGAACAATGGAAATATCAATGAGATTTTTATATAAAAAACTTCTCCGGTATCTTTCAAAACAGGCCTGCATAGAGTTTGACAACCTTATGTTTTTATGAAATATTTATAGTTTATTCACAAGAAAGCCTACATTTCTGTGCTTTAGTTCAGTTCATGTCAAAAAGGGAACAAAAATGGAATGTTGCAATAGTAACCATGACGACAATGCATTTCAGGAGTGTGTCCCCCTTCATCAAGGCTTGATAAAGGGGGATACACACCCGAAACACATTGTTACTGATAAGACACCAAGCTGTTCTGTGTCATCTGGCAGCTCTGCATTTGTTCTCCTAGTAGCCATTGGCTTCCATTCACTATGAGCAAAGCTGATCCATCCAGTCCGTCCCAAGCGGAGAGTGTGATCCTCTCAAGCTTTATCCTGTCCTACATCTCCTGCCTGTGCAAATTGGTGGCCACTCTCTACTCCATTATCCTGCACTGACAGGTGTGGGGGCATGGGCTGCTCTATCCTGGATCATTGCTGATTGGTACATGGAATGCCAACTTATACACAGAGGACTCCTTTACTTCATGGTCTCCAGATATCGCTGATATGCCCCTTATACAAGGATGGACAAAACACCCCCCTGTTCGGTTCACAGTAGAACTACCGTACAGGGGAAATGTTCTAACCTGAACAGCAAACCCCATTGAAGTCTGAGGGGACCCAAACAAGATAAATCAAATAGGCAAGTAATTGGCCATAAAAGGGGTATGGGGATCCAGGTACTGCCCCTGGGTTTTTTTTGTATTACTTTTTTTCAGGAGCAGTGATTTCGATGCTTAACGTGCAACAATAAAAAAAAAAAAAAAAAAAAAAAAAAATTAAATAGTGCCTGGGGTGTCCACTAAATGTGCCTATAAAGAGGCGCAACTGTAGCATACATAAAACATGCCGCTGCAAAAATGATTTTTTTTTTTTTTTAAGAAAGGGAATTAGGACACAGTCAAATCCCATTCAAAAATGACTTGCAGTTACAACTGCCCACACCCAGCTATAAAAAAAAAAAAAAAAAAAAAAAGGCGTAGGGTCCCACTAGATGTACCCGATACTGATTAACATGGGGGCAGAATCTGGGGGCCCCCCTTGTTGTGCTGACAGCCCAATACAAAAAGACTTTTGCTGGCTGAGATGTAAACATCAATAGGAGGCGTCACCCATCAGAGTAGGGCAAGTACAGACCTACAAGGGGGTGGGGGTTACATTTTCTGCTAGCCTGATTGGAGATGTCACTGTCTCACCACTGTGCCCCATCCAATCAGAGAATGTTTTGCAAGAATGCCAAAGATCTCTAAATGAGCCGAGTGGCCAATCTTAATTTCATGATGCAACAGGGTAGCCTCTCGGCATGGGACAAAGGAGCCAGCAGTGATCATAGTAGTAAGTTAGTAACCAGTGGTGGCTGGTGCTCAATCTTCTTTGGGGGGAAAAGACAGCCAGACACAAACCGCCCCCCCTCCCCCCAACACTTGCCGCTTACCCCTGTCGCTCCATCACTTACCTGTTGCTTGCCAGGCCCCTTTGCCAGCCCCACACTTACCCCATTCAGGTCGCAGCTCCCCCACATCTCTTCCCGAGTCCAATCAGTTCTGTCCCCTCCCAACCAATTAGGACTTATGACACCCGTCCAATTTTGTTTAGGGATCCACTCTGATTGGCCGGACGGAGAAACAGGAAGAAATCTGAATATCGTCACACTTTTTGAAAAAAAAAAAAAAAAAACAAACACACACCCCCATGTGTCTGGTGCCCTGCGTGTAGATTAGGGGCCGGGCGCATAGATTAGGGGGATGGCGCTCCAGCAGGAGTGGCCACCACTGGTAGTAGTGGTGTCTACTACAGTGATTTCCAGCTTCTAAAGCGATCAGACGGGTATGACATATACAGAATTGCATTGGTCCAAGCTGGAATTATGTAAGAATATCCATACCTGGAATGCAGCCTATAGCATCCACCAAGCTCATAATACAGAGACAACTCCATGAATACACAAGTCTTATTACAGGACTTTACTCTGTAAACTCACCTCCACAAGTCTGGGTGTTGAACAGAGGAAAGTGCATCACATCGGGCGTCTCATATCCATCTCCTTCAAAGACGTAGCAGCTTTTAGTTGGAGGGTACTCATAATGTTCTTTGGCATTTACTGGAAAGGGAATCCGGTGATCCTCACAGTATTCAGCTGTTCTTTTCAAAGTCTAAAGAAAAAAAAAAAAAAAAAACCCCACGATATTAAAATGAACCCATTGTACTCAAATAGCAAATGATGGAACAAGCCTAGGTTCAGTTCATCAACATTCAGTGAACCCCATTGAACACTTTTGGGAGGCTATGCTCTACAGCCGTGGCCAAAAAACTTTTGGGATTGACAATTACATTTTCAAAGTTTGCTGCCTCAGTTTTTATGATGGCAATTTGCAACCTCCAGAATGTTCTAAAGAGCGATCAGATAAAATTGCAATTAATTGCAAAGTTCCTCTATGAAAATGAACTAAACACTTCAACTGCATTGGTGAAGAAGGAAGGGCCGTCTTTAATATTGATTGGACCCTGGGCAAACATCTTGAGCCCCCCTCCATGCAATTTCTCTCTCCACCTGCTCTGAGACATACAATAAATAGCAGTTAGACTCAGTTTACTGAATCAGATCAGGCAGCAATTGCAATTGGTTACCAGACGTTACAGAGTATCATTACCGCTCACTGACTGGCTGCTAGAGGTTACAGCACACATTATGGCTCATTGATTTTTTGCTAGAGGTTACAGCACATAACTTCTGCTTGTTGATTGGTTGCTAGAGATTACTGTACATCAATACTGCTCACTGATTGGTTGCTAGAGGTTACTGCATATCCTTACCACTTAATGATTGGTTGCAAGAGGCTAGTGCACATCATTACTGCTCACTGATTGGTTACTAAAGTGTATAGCACATGTCCTCACTGCCTGCACACCATGTGGACTGGGGAGGTGAGGGGACCCATCAATAGGCAAAAAAAAACCTAGGACACCTGGGATCAATGGCAATGCTGGGGGATTGATGGGATCAGTGGTGGGGGGTGGGATTAGCTAGGAGGCAGTACACTGTGGCAAATTCTGAATAATGTAAATAAAGTTGGAAATCTTTGGCAAGTATATAGTGGGCGATTCTACACTGACCACCAATGTAATGGGAAATTTACACTGACCACCAATGTGAGGGGGAATGTGCACTGACCACCACGTAATAGGGGATTATATGCCATCCACCAATATAAAGAGGTATTTCTACACTGACACCAATGCAATAGGAGCATTTATACCAACCACCAATGTAAGGAGGGATATACAATGACCTTCATGTAAGGTGACACTTCTGCACCGACCACTAATGTTGAGGGGGGGGGGGGGCTTTACACTGACCACTGGTGTAAGGACAATTCTGCACTTACCAATGTAAATGAAATGTAAATTGAGCACCAATGTAATTTACACTGACAACAAATGTAATGGGGGATTTTACATCAACAAACCATAAAGGGGGATTTCTACACTGGCCACCAATGTAATGGGGGGGGGGGGGGAATTTAAACTCACCACAAATTTAAAGGGGCTTCTACATGGTCTAACAATGTAAAGGATGATTAAAAAAATAAACTGACCCCAAATGCAAGCTTGGATTTTTTTTACCGATTAACAATATGAAGAGGAGTTTCTACAGTGACCACTAATGTAATGGGGATTTACACTGACCACTAATGTAATAAGAGCATGCACAGTAACCAAAGTAAGGAGGGATTTACAATGACCACCAATTTAAGGAGGACCTTCACACTGGCCACTAGTGTGAATGAAAGGATTGCATAGTGTGTTGGGAATCCATGCAAAATCGCTTTCCTGATACCACAGAAACATGTTGCCCTTTAGCAGATACACAGAAGTTCCATTAATTGTTAATGATGCCCTCACACATCGGCTGAGATGTGTGTATTCACATGCACAAAAATTCAAAAAAAAAAAAAAAAAAAAAAAAAACACACACACCACACCCCTTCACAAATTTTCAGGTGCCCGGCCTCCAGAATAAAACAGGTAAAACTGTATACTTAACTCACACACAAACCTTGTGAAAGTCAGTTGCGATAACGATGATGATGGCGGTGACGATTTAGAACATTACATTAGTTTAGATAAAGCATTTGTTATTTCAGATAAATTCATATTCGTTAAGTTAGGAATTATCTGAAGTTACAAATTATCCAAAATAACGAATGCCGCATCTAAACAAAGGGAACAAATTAATACTAAAAAGGTTTTATTAATTGTTAGAACGTTACATTAGTTTAGAGGCAGCATTTGTCATTTCAGATAATTCACATCTAAACTAATGGAACGCAACGTTCTAACAATTAATAAAACCTTTTTAGTATTAATTTGTTCCCTTTGTTTAGATGCGGCATTCATTAGTTCAGATAATTTGTATTTATTACGTTCAGACAAAATTTAAAAAGAAATTCCAAAACCTATAAATTATTAGTCATTTCAGATTTTCGAATTTTCAGATTTTTTATTCTTTTGAATGTTCAGGTTTTCAAGTTTCTAAATTCCACAATTTCTGGAAATTTTCAAACTAAACGCATTTCATGTGTCCAATTTTCATCCTGTGTATGTGAAGGTTTGTCATATCAGCACAGTGGTGAAGTGGGCGGCACTCTTGCCTAGCAGTAAAAAGGGTCGCTGGTTTGAATCCCAACCACGACACTACCTGCTACTACTTGGAGTTTGCATGTTCTCCCTGTGCCTTTGTGGGTTTCCTCCGGGTACTCCGGTTTCCTCCCAAACTCCAAAGACATGCTGGTAGGTAAATTTGCTTCTGTCTAAAATTGGCCCTAGTATATGAATGAGAGTTAGGGACTTTAGATAGTAAGCTCCTTGAGGATAGGGACTGATGTGAATGTACAATGTATATGTAAAGTGCAAGAATAATAATCACAGAGTGAAGCTTTTATTCATAGACACTTTAGTCTTACATAAAAATATTCTTAACTGCTTTTTTGTACACACATTTCTACACCTGCCGAGATGATCTTAGCCTGGCCAATCAAGATGGCTGAAAATCCAGAGCCCAGTAGAAGCCGGTCAATGAGATCAGCAGCCAGTGTGGGAGCTCCTGGATGCCACATCTCTGGAGTGGAAATTACAGGTCAGATTTGTCTTGACTTTGGCTCCCAGTTTTAAAGCTGACTTGTACCCAGAGAAGCAACTTGCTTGAGGGCATATTCATTTCCTACATCCTTGGCTGGATGTCTCTTGGGTAGGACAACTTTTACTGGGAGTTTTTTTTTTTCTGTACACCGTAATTGTCTTTTTTTGGAAATCTTTCCTTGTTCTTAGCAATAGGCTTTTTTTTCCTGCAGCCTCCAACACGTATTTATGATCCTTCTACCATGTGAACAAGTTATCCACATGCTCAGGTAGGGTTTGACATTATGGTAAGAGCATGGCAAAGGGTACACTTTTCATGAGCGTGGCCCATTTTATTGTTGCTGCCCAGCACGCTCCAGTTCACTCTACAAAGTCTTGAAGAGCATCTTCAGGTCATGGTATAGAGGACAACGGCTCTTCCAGCCCCCATAGCTCCTGCCATAAATATAGTTCTCATGAGCAGAGATACTCCTCCCCCGAGCACTCATTGCAACCAAGGGGCAAGAAATACTGGGCCTGCAGTACTGATCCTTGCCAGATAAGCTCATGTAAACTGCTTCCAGAACCTCTTTAGGGACAGAGACTGAGCGTCAACAAATCATGTCCCAAAAAAAAAAAAAAAAAAAAAGTAATTCAAGAGTTGCTGTTGGAACGCTCTACTCACTTAAAGTTAACACAGCCACTTCAAAACATTCTAGATATAAGTCCAGTGACTAGTTCAGAGCATCTCATGAAACTCCTTTCACCAAGGAGTTTCTAGTCACCTCTCCAAGAGACATTAAAGTTCTACACAGAGGGTTCATTTGACCAAAACGTCCACCCCTACTGAACATTCAGCCCTTCCTGATACAGAGGAGAATCAGTTTGATTCCTTGGAGTTGAAACAGGACTTTTCAGGCTTTGAATTTGAAGGCTCAGCCATACATTAAAGCAATTAAGCAGGCCCTGGAGTGGAGGAGCCAGAACCCCTACCCACAACAACATTAAAAACCTACTTTCCATTCTTGAAAAAGCAGTTCTCTTTCCCTTTGATGGAAAATAAAGATTTCACTCCTGATGATTGGCAGAAGGGGGATAAGAAGTCAACTGAGTAATTGTTTGCAGAAATTGTATCCTGTAGCAGAAGAGGAGGTTTCCTCCCTGGATAACACCCCAGTAGTGGATGGGGTGGTCATTAGACTGACTAGAAATGTTACACTCCCGATGGAGGATTTAATGTTCTTTCAAGCTGTCCTGGATAGGAGGATTGAGGTAAATCTATGAATGTCATACCAGGCACCTGTAAATCAACTAATCCTTTGACTTTGGTAGCCAATGCGATGAAGGTATGAACACAGAATTTGCCATCTCCCAGGATCTTCCCAAGTATCAGGTCACTCATGCCTTAGATGAGCACAAGTTATGGCGTACTTCGAGAGGCAGTGATAGACGGCTTTCAGTCAGCTTTCAGTCAGCTTCCAGAGTGATGCTACATTCGGTGATGAATAAAAGGGCATTATGGCTTAGGCCTCGGTTGGCAGACCAATCCTTAAAACAAAGTTGATGTGAATTGCCTTTTGATGGCAAGTTTCTCTTTGGCCAGAAGTTGGATGTGGCAATCTCCAGGGCGATAGAGGAAGTCAGCCCAACTTCCACAGGACAAAAAGGTCAAGGCACCAGGCGGTTTGCCTGACAGAAGCTCCCAGTATCGATTGAGACGGGGCCTTTTTTGACAAAATAGATATCAAATAAGTGTGGAATAACACAGGCTATCCTTTTAAAAGACTGAGGCAAAGGTTGAACACAGTTCCATCAGACTCACTGAAGTCTTTTTGATGGGTGGCCACCCCGAACGAGCGCAGTAGGAGCCAGGTTGACCAAATTTGCAAATGGTATGGGCGACCCGTTGTCAGGATCTGTGGGTACTTTCCACCCATTTCTTGGTGTCACTCCAGAACAGAGCATGCATTAAACCGCAACCAAGCTATCTTTTCAATGTTCTGTGGTTGCAAAAGTTCCAGTGCCCCGTTTGCACAGGTTTACAGGATTTTACCGTTTCTTATACAGAATAAAGACGAGACTGAAGGCCTGTGGCAGACCTAAAGAAATTCAATTGTTTCTTTCGGGTAGAAAAGTTTAAGATTAACATACAAATCATTCAAGAGATCCAGCCAGGTGATTGAATAGTTTTGGTGGATCTACAAGACCCCCTACCTCCACATTCATATCCTTGAATCATTCCAGATGTTTCTTAGGTTTGCTGGGGAGAAGAGCATTTTCAGTTTGTTCACCTTTCAGGCTCTACATTTCACCCAGAGCCTTTACAAAAAAAGTAATATACCAAAGAAAGCAGTGCTAGTTACAATATTAACAAAAAAGTGAAATATTATATCTACGCATAAATAAATTAGTATAAAAAACGTAAAAAAAAAAAAAAGTTTAATATAGAAGGAAGTGTCCATAAGAGCAAACATAGGTGAGCTGACCATATATGAGTAAAGACACCTTGATCACTGACTGCTGCATAAAAACTTCCAATCCATTGTGTAAATAAGATCCACCATGTGAAGTAATTAAATACACCTCTTAACAGATCGACTGGACCATTAAATTAAAAAAAAAAAAAAAAAAAAAAAAAAAAAAGAAGGTCATAAGCATTTTGCATAACCGGAACAGAAGCAATTCCATAAACCAGGTCAGCAGCTCCCAGCATCAAGGTCACCAGTGAGAAAGTACCATACAAACCTTGCATAGTGAAGTATTGTAATGTCCTTGAATAAATGGACCAAGTTCAGCTTCAATGTACTGTAGCAATAAAACAAGCTCAACCCATACATCCAGATAAAAATCCTTTAGCAGGCTGGTGGTTTAAATATAAACAGCAAGATGCTGAGTCCGGCCAACTAGAAGCACAGACCCGCCAGCATGTAATGTCACAGACAGGCCACACCAACTTTTTCTTTTGTAAAAGAAAGTGAGAATTGCAGTTCTGGCCCCACTCCGTGAACAGGGCCTTCAGATTCATCACTACTTGAATGACATCCAGTTGTTGGCACAGCAGACCAACTATTCGTTAAAAATGGAAACTCTTCTGGCAAACCTGAGGAGCTTTGGCTGGACAGTTAAGGCCAAACCTGCAGATGACCCATCTAGGGGCTTAGAGCGACATCCAGGTGGCTACCTTTTTAACAGAAGTTACCAGTAATCAAGGAGAGATTCCGGGAGGGCGAGGTCTTCATTGGTAAGGAGTCTCCTGGGGACTGTGTCATTGTATATCCTGATACTACCCCGGGGCCAAAACTCAGCTGATCAGAAACTCCTCACAGTTGCACAAAAGTCTCTGGTGTGGAGTATGGCAGGTGACCCTCTCAGTCCTGACTGCTAGGGCCATAACCCTGGACTATTGTTACTGATGCCAGTGCTGTATGCATGTATACACACACATTTATGTGTGTATATACATAGTGCATTCACACAAGTCCCTGTCCTCAGGGAGCCTACAATCTAAAAGTCACCAACTCACATTCATACATTCGGACCAATTTAGATAGTAGTCTATTAATCTATCGCCATGTCTTTGGAGTGTGGGAGGAAACCGGAGTACCTGGGAGGAAAGCCCCGCAGGCACAGTGAGAACATGCAAACTCCAGGTAGGTAGGGGTTGTGGTTGGGATACAAACTGGCGACCCTAGGGCGGCTAGGCAGAAGTGCTAACCTCTTCGCCACTGTGTTGCCCAGGTTGTGATGCCTCCTATGACCATCTCAAAGTGCAAGGCAAGAATAGTTGTAGAAGTCCGAGCATCATTTATGGCACCATCTGCATTTTTGCCTCATATTAAGTGTCACCCAGTGACAATGTATGGACAATAGAGCAGCAGTGTCATACATTCAGAGGCAAAGGGGGACCCACAGTGGAGCCCTACTCAGGGAGGTAGAACCTAGCTCTGGCCAAAGAAAACTTCCAGGATTAAAAGAGAAGTACATTTAAAAAAACAGTGATACAGACCGTCTTCCCAGATCCCAGTGAGTGGTTCCTTCATCAAGTAGCCTTTGTTCAAATCACCTGAACTTAGGACCTTCCACAACTGGACTAGTTTGAACCCAAAACCAGCCCCGAAGTCCCAAGGTTCCCCTCTTTGTATCCTTAACCACTAGAAGGAGTAGATGCCCTCAACTCTCTTGGGCTTGTTACCTGGCATATACACCCCCCCCCCCCCCCCCCACTGTCGTTAACTTTGAAGTTCCTGGTTAGGCTGTCAGGATAGAGGCTTACAGTGATAGCAATCTTGTCCTTAAAACACTTCCGGATTTAGAGAACATGTTTTTTTTTTTGTACAATGTCACACATATGCTCACCTTCGCATTTGTAGAGGAAATTGTTTGTCGTTCCCCATTCCCATGCGGCAAAACAAAATACAATGTTCTTCATCACTTTAGCATTATCATAGACACCTAGAGAAGAGAAAAACATTTTCATGAAGCAACCCGTGACAGTTGTGAGGACAGACCAAAAAAGAGCGATACCAAATTTCACACACCTGCAACCTTGTAACACTAACGAGTCACATGACACCAGGGAGGGAAAGTGGGTAATTGGGCCCAATTTGGACATGTTCACTTGGGGGTGTACTAACTTTTGTTGCCAGTGGTTTAGACATTAATGGATGTGTGTTGAGTTTTGAGGGGACAGCAAATTGAGGCTGGATTCGCACCTATGCATTTTTAGTGCTTTGAAGATTTACACTACAGTCCATGTAACATGGTTTCCTATGGAACAGGTTCTGTAGTGCAAAATACTAAACACTAAAAATGCATAGGTGTGAATCCAGCCTTACACGGTTATACAAGCTGTACATTCACTACTTTACATTGTAGTAAATTGTCATTTCTTCAGTGTTGTCACATGAAAAGATGGAATAAAATATTTAGATAAATGTGAGGGATGTACTCGCTTGTGAGGTTATATGAGAGATTACATACAGTAGATATACTGTAGGGTGTGATTGGAGATAAATCTGATCCATACGCCTAAACAGGGCTTTTTTTCCCCTCAAATAGGTGCTGGAACTCAACCACGACCCCCCAAATGACATCGAATAGTAGATGTGGTCAGTGAAATTTCACGAACAGTAGGAGGGTCTTAAAGTGGCATTAAATACCAAGATTGCATTACATACAGAGCGCAGAATTCAGGGGGGTTGCACAGAGTGCAGAGCTGTCACTTGTAAACACAGAAACCGGACTTCTGTGTTTACAAGGGATTGTGGGGAGCAGGCCCCCCTCTGAGCCAGAGGTAGTGGAACTGAGTTCTGCCAAGTTCACCCTGAAAAAAAGCCCTGCACCTAAACCAGATAATTAAGGAATCTGCTGTGTTATTTCTGGATAGAACAAGATAATATTATCACCTCATCTTATAAATTGGATCGCCTGCATTACATACCTCCTATAACACCGAACCAGGATTTTTTTGGAATCACTATGATAAAGTAAAACAAGATTTCATCAATATCACCCCAAAACATAATATGTACAGAAGAACAATCAGACATTTTCCTGCAGAATTGTATTTCTCAAATAATGAAACACTTATCAAATATCACATGAAGATTGATGGGGGCGTGGTCTGGCCGTGAATGTAAATGACCACTAAACATGGAGCTCTGTCCAGGATCATCTCTCTCCAGCAACCTGAGCTGTGATAGACCCCTCACAGCAGCATTGTAAAAAAAAAAAAAAAAAAAAAAAAAAAAAAAAAAAGGGGGGGGGGGGGGCACAACCCATGAAGTTGATTGATTTCTTTCCTGACTTTCGAAGAGAGGAAGCACAAGATGGAGCATACCCTCTTCACCTGTGGACAATATCCCTCATCTGCACCTGCCAGATCCAGTATAGACCCACAAAGAGGAGCCCCAGAAATCACATAAGAGACCTGAAACCTCCTACAGCATCTTCTCGCTAAGGCTCTCTAAAGCCTCACACTATTGCCAAAAGTATTGTGACACCCCTCCAAATGATTGAAGTCGGGTGTTCCAATCACCTCCATGGCCACAGGTGTATAAAATCAAGCACCTAGGCATGCAGATGGCTTCTACAAACATTTGTGAAAGAATGGGTCGCTCCCAGGAGCTCAGTGAATTCAAGAGTAGAACCGTGATAGACTTTTTGCAAAGTGATGATATCTGTGCTTGATTGACTTCCAAATTCTCCAGATCTCAATCAAATTGAGTCTGAATTATGGAGGCCCCACCTAGCAACACACGGGACTTAAAGGAACTGCTGCTGATGGATTGGGGACAGATACAATAGCAAACCTTCAGAGATCTGGTGGAGTCCATACCTGGATGAGTTATGGTGGGTGGTCATAATGTTCTCTATTAGCTCATCAGTGTATGGGAGAAGATGAAGTCTCCTTACCTTTTTTTACACCAGTAGTAACCCAACTGCAGGTTCCTGGATAAAATGAATGGAAACAAAATCAGTGTAAGCTGTGCATATAACACCAACACCATGAATAAGAGGTATTTGTGTGCGACTCATGGTGTGATAGGTCAAGGTGTGCTAAAAAAAAAAAAAAAAAAAAAAACCCAACACAACCACTTACTTTTGAAGATTCTCACACATCTATCTTTTACTGTTAGAAATAAGAGATAAGAGGTCAGGGAACAGCATTGATAGCATAAATCCAGATCTACACACAACTTCTCCTGTATATGTAGGTGAATGGAGGAAGAGATCAGAGGAGGAGATCCCGAGAGAGGAAATGAGGTATGAATGAAAGAGTCAGACCGGCCATACACTAAGGGAATTTTGTTCAAAAGGTTTCATTTTAGGAAAGTTCCATCACCGTTGAAGTGCTTCCAAAAAGATATTTCTCCAGTCATCGAATGTACAAAGAATTATTAGTATGAATGTTCAAGCAAACGTGCCTTAGAACATTCGTTCACAAATCCACTAATGTATAGCCAGCTTTAGCAGTGCCCCAGTCTGATGTGCTCCACACTTCACAGAAGAGTAATCAGCGGTGATGTAGAAGCATTGTGACCCTAAAAATAGTAAAGAGCACCGGCTTACAGCAGCCAAGCGACTCCAATATGGTTGGGGAGTTCACATCCAGCAGTGCTCCCGCAGCTCATTGTAACTGACTGGAAGATAAGGAGCCACACACCAGCCATGAGCCCAGTCACCATGTATAAAGGATCAGACTTCTGACTAAAGCTGTGGAAGGGAGAAACATGCTGGGAGGTGTGGCTTTGGGAGGAGACGAGCTGAAGCCAATCCTCTATAAATGTTGATTGGGCTAATTGGTAGTGTGCTAGAAGACAAGGAGACGCACACTAGCAATCAGCCCAGTCACCATGTACAGAGGATCGGACCTCTAGGACTAAACCCATGGGAGGGTGAAACGTGGAGGCTTTAAGAGGAGATAAGCCGCTTGCTAGAACAGCCTTTTTCAAGCAGGGTGACCAGGCAGCCTGGGGTGCCTTGTGGTTTCTTCAAGTGACTTAGCACAATGCCTAAAAACCATCCCAAAATTTTCATACAGGCCAGTAGGATGATCAAGCTTGCATTTTAGTTACACAAAGCCACAGGTTCTCATTATGCACCATTATGACTTCTAGCTGCTGCCATCCTTACAACTGATGACATCATCATAAAATGTTGGTCACCTGCACAGCATCATTGTTTGACCCTCCTCTGCCTCTCTCCTTCAGCATGGAGGTTACAATAGCCAACTGATGTTATAGAACTTGAGGGAGAAGAGAAACCTTGGCATACTAGTCAGTACCAGTGTGCAAAAGCATATTTGATAGAATAAATCTTTAACGTTAGGTGTCCAATGTGTGAGAATGTTGCTGCAATATGTAGAACTACTAGTTTAGTATTTTACATTTTAGAATGGGGTACTTCGAGACAGTCTAATTTTAAAGGGTGCCTTGACTGGGAAAAAAAAAAAAAACCCAAGTTAGACTTACTGGTAACTTATTTTCCAGAAGTCTCAGGATAGCATTTGAGATAGTGACTCTGCCCAGTGGACCATGGGAAGCACCAACTTCTTCCAGAAGTTGGAAGAGAGGAGACAAGCTGAAGCCAATCCGTTGTATGGGCGACTGGGCCGATTGCCAGTGTGCTATTAGATAAAAGGAGTTACACACTAGCAGTCTGTCCATTCACCATGTACAGAGGATCGGACCTCTATGGCTAAACCCAAGATAGGACACTTTGTTATACAAGCTGTACACTCACTACTTTACATTGTAGCAGTGTAAATTTGGTGTCCCTTTAAAATAACACACAGCCATTAATGTATAAATTGCTGGCAACAAAAGTGAATACACCCCTAAGGGAAAATATCCAAATTGGGCCCAAAGTGTCAATATTGTGTGGCCACCATTATTTTGGTAGCACTACCTTAACCCACTTGGGCATGGAGTTCACCAGAGCTTCATAGGTTGCCACTGGAGTCCTTTTCCACTCATCCATGACGGAACTGGTGGATGTTAAAGACCTTGCTCTCCTCCATCTTGTGTTTGAGGATGCCACACAGATGCTCAGTAGGGTTTAGGTCTGGAGACATGCTTGACCAGTCCATTAACCTT